>NC_029780.3:97482264-97502466 GCF_000817695.3 Arachis duranensis
AATTGTTTATTATTTTTAATGTCTTATTTTAATTATATCAAGTATTTAAAATATTTTTTGTTTTAATAAATAAAAATATATATTAAAATAATTATTTTAAGAATATATGTTAAGAATAAGACTAGACACGCTGACACGTGATGGTATTTAAGTGTGTCCAGGCATATTCGGAAAATAATTTTTTATTTTTTATTAAGATACGACACAATAGACACGCATATCGCACGAATGTCGATAAATATACGACAACTCAACGAAGTGTCCGTGTTTCATAGTAACATACATACCTATATGTGCGCATACTATATTTCTATAGTGCCTATAAAATTAAATGGGATAAAATAATCTTTCTTTCATTTCTAAAAACGGTTTTTTTTTTTTTATTACAGTGTCTTTTAATCCGTCAGCCTAAAAATTAAGTTGTTGCGGATTGGAGCACTAATATTTTCTTAAAGATTCTTACTTAATCAAAAACTAACCTCTGAGTCCAAACTTTTTTTTTTTTGGGCCCTGAAACTTTTCGCTTAGATAGCCAATCAGTACCGAAAAAAATATAGGTCGCTGTATTTATAACAGCCTGATGCCCAATAATCAATCCTAATCACAGCAATATATATTTTGGGCTTTAAATCCTGAATATGCAAACTGATATAAGACCAATATGGGAAATGGGCATAACGATCGCAGACTCAAACGAAAAAAGAACCATGCTCCATGATCCCCAATAACACTGATAGCAAGCTAATCTTTTGATTCTTGGGAAGCAGAATACTCAAAATCAAATGACGGCCCAAAGAATTTTGATGGTGAGTGCTTTAATAAAAATAGTTTATTTTTTTCTCATATAAGAAATGATATATGGTACATTTATTGGCCTCCTCAAAGCTCACCCAAATTCCAAACGTGGATTTAGTCCAACAGATAGGAACCCATATATTTTTCCTGAACAAAAACCCATTCTCATATGGTTTTGTCTAGAGATATGTGAGCTTGTAAAGGAATGTTTACCATTTGAAGTTGTTCAATCCATCTTATAATAATAATAATAATAATAATAATGATTTTTAAAAATTACGTTGATGTGACATTGTAATCATCAGTTAATCTTTTAATTAAGTGATTAGGAATTAGAATAAAAAATTCAAAAATACAGAAAATAAAAGGATTCTAAATATTCAAATCTTTAAAATTATTTTTAATAGTTGATTCTCACGATAAAAAGGATTAATTAATGAGAAGTGCTAGGTCAGCAATTTTTATGATAATTTTAATGGTATGAGATTCCATCCAATGACTAGGAATTACTCACTTTTCATTTGCTAATTACATGCTGGCTAAAATTTAATAAAGTTACTGACGCTCTAGACTTTTTCTTAATTTTAATTTATATATTATATACAAACATACAAAACTTTGTCTCTTTCGGTAAAGGAAATTTACTTAATTTGCTGTCTTTAATTATTGAATATATCCGCCCAGCAAAGATGGTGATTGAAATAGATGGCAATGCAATAATACAGCACAAAAACTTGTAGGATGGTATATTACGATGCAACAACTAATTCATGCACGTGAAGGAATCAATTACCTAAAACATAAAATTATGTCTAACTAACCAATTGTTTTCATGATGATGTTACTTTTGAAAGATTACCAAAACAATATTTGATAAGATTCGCAACAGAGTTTTGAGCAATTTTTTCCCCAACTTTTAATCAAGTAAAATAACATAGCATATCTATATTGAAATAAAGTAATAACTATGCACGGTAGATATGGGAAGATACGTCGGTAGCTATTTGATTTTATGTTTTATTGAGGACCAATAATCTAAACTTATATTTGAGAGATAAAGTATCCAATTATCCATATTTCAAGAGAGAATATATGAATTCTTTCAAGATAAGAGAGTAGAGTTAACATAATCTCCTTCGGATCATTACTCAGATTTTACGTACAAGTGAATATATAGAAGATTAAATCTATATTTGAATCTTAATAATAATCACTTAAATTCGTTTCTATCCTCATCTGAAGATGTTTGATTTCAAAATCCTCCAACTTGAATAAAAGTATGCTATACAGTATAGGCACATAATCCAAATATTAGTGTCAAGTGCCAATGAATATTGATCGAACTATATATCTACTATATTGATTGAACATGTGTCTAAATAATAATATAGGCATATCTGTTATATATTTTATATTTGAATGAAAAGGATACTAATAAAAAAATGTGTAAATTTTATAATTTGAAAATATGTTGAGTAGCTTTTCCAAATGGAAAACGATCTATTATCTATCAACCACTTTTTTTAATGTTTTTTTATTTAAAAAAAATGTTTTTGCACTACAAGAAATAAAGAGTTTATTCACAAAAAAACTGTGGCTAAACTCCAAGATAACGGTAGCAACCATACATTGGCCACAAAAAAATATTTATGTATTTGCCACGATTTTAGAGTTATTAGCCACCATTTTAAACATTGTAGAGACCTTCGAATAGTTACTATTTGTGTATCATTGCCTACGTATAATGCCGTGGCTATATAAAAATAATCAAATCGAAAAGTATAATTCTATTACACTTCATTCATAACTAATTTGTATAGGCCGGATTTTTTAGTTACAATTTTTTTTGTGGCTAACGTCAACTTATTTAATCACACTATTTTTGTGGCTAACTCGTATTATTTTTAACATATAATTTATGGTTAATTTGTGCTAATTTATTATGTTTTTTCTGTAACTACCTTGTTTTTTTTTTTAATAATTTGTAGTCTTTGTTTTAGTTTGACTGTACCTAATTAAATAGTTTTATTAAATTAAAATTATATTTATGTATAATATTAATAACAAAAATCAAACTTTTTAAATATATAATATTTAATATTTTTCAATAAAAATTTACTAAAAAAGATTTATAATAATAATAATAATAAAATAAGAAATAAGAAAAATTTTAACATAAATAAAAAAATCTAATATATTCTAAAGTAAATATATTTAAAATTTTAATTATTACTTATTAAATACACTAATTAAATGTGTAATATATTACTAGATAGACTAAGTACTTCGTCACCATATTTTGATAACAAAATTTTGTACAGAACTGCTAATTGAATTTTAATTTTTTTTATATTAGTAGTTTTTTCTCTAAAATTTCATCCTGCTTCTCTAAATTTATTACATGTTACTGAGATACGTTACTGGAGATTCTACCGATTACAAACCCAAAAATACACGTTTTAGACTTATTAAAATTTATCGGACATACAGCACTACTAAAACTACACTCCTACATTTTCGGTACCAAAGACCTTTTCAATTTATAGTGTTGCTCTATGCACTATTACACCCAGAAACCGTACTAATAAGTTCGCGTCATTATCTCGATCTTGGCCATCATATTCCATCATGACTTTTTCATCTTTTTTTCAAATGCCAAACTTAAATTGCTGTCATTATGCGAATTGTGATTTTTTCATAGACAGGGGCGGAGCCACATATAATAAAACGGGGACAATAATCCCTCCCAAACTTTAAATTTTCTTTATAAATCGTGTGCAAATTTTATTTTCGCCCCTTTAAAAATTTTATTTTACTCTTTTTTTATTACAAGATTAATTTTTGTCCCTCCCTCAACTTCAACCTAGCTTCGCCCCTGTCCGTAGAAGTGTATACAACCAAATGCAAAATTGAATAAAGAAAATAAATCAAATATTAGAACTCAACAAATTACGTAAAAAATATTGTTGTTGATATTCTGTTGTTGTCATAGTTCTGCTAGAAGGCCCCTCCTGAATTATTATGTTTTTGCTTCACGATAAAATCTGTTAAAAAAATTCTGTTAGAAGGGTCTTTCCTGAATTATTATGTTTTTGTTTCACGATAAAATCCGTTAAAAAATTTCTGTTAAAAGGGTCTTTCCTGAATTATTACGTTTTTGCTTCACGATAAAATATGCTAAAAAAATCAACAGATAACATCAAAACGAAGAAGAAGAAAAAGAAAAAATTAGTATTATGGGTTTGGAGAATAATGTATCATATGATAGGGTTCATATAGTATGGTTAAAGAAAGTGTTTTCAGGTGCTACAGAAAAAGTAGGAGCTAAAAGAGGACCTGAATAAAAGTGATAGAAAGTTATATTGGACTTTTTCCGTGATTATTTTAACTCTCCGCAAAAGAACTACCTTAAAAGTTAAGCGCAACTTTAAAATTTTAAAACGTTGTTATTTAGGTCATCTTTTAACTTTTTTTTTAATCTTAAAAATATTTCTTCCTATTCTACTCTTTGTTATCTACTAAATATACTTTAAATTATTTTATTTTTAATACAATAGTTATTTTTTTAATAATCAAATATGATTAAAAATTTAAATTTAAATTTTGAACTTGTATTATCTTATTTTTAATTTTTGTTATAATAACAATAAATAACAAAAAATCACTTGAATAAATACATGATCCTTACAGTTTTTCACTTCATTTAGTTGATAATTCAAACAATGCACTATCATTTAATCGTTTAGCTATTATTGCACTAAATAATATAATAAAAGTTATATATTAAGTCAGTTTTATAAATAACATTACATAAAAAATATCATATTTAATAAATTTTAATTATTAAGTTAGTTGCTAAAATTTTATATAATTATTACACAAAATTGTTATAGAAATTTTACAAATTAATTTCTTTGTTGCTTAATAAAATTATGAACTTTTATATATTTTATGAGTAATTACTCATAAATTAATTAGTATTAGTTTTCTTATAATTAAAAATAATTATAAATAATTAATTAATGGTATATACCAATTAAATAATAGTATAAATAAAAATTTAATTTATAATTTTATAAAATAATTTTTAAAAAGATAATTATGCATATAATAAGAGTACAGTACTCACAAAAATATGTAGTGAGTACTAAATAATGTAAATAAAGATAAATTTTTTTAGTTATCCTCCTTTTTTAAATCCAACAAATGATAAAACAATTTATTTTTAGTAAAAGATTTACTGAAATTCTTTTTTCTACCTAATAATTACTAAATTTTTTATTATTTATTCAAATTATATTATTTTAAATATGTGAGACAGGAGGAGTACAAAGAAAAAATAGAGTTAGAGGAGTATAAATTTTGAACTCAAAGGCTAATAAGACACGCTCATTTATTTTTATCCTGATTTAGTATTTGTAGTTAAGATTTGGTGGCTAAATTTCGTTTTAAAAATTGAATGGGTAGATTTTGTTGGTAATTGAAAATGACATAAAGAAAAAGGACCTAAGAGAAAGAGTAGGACTCTTCTCTAACAATAATGTCTAAACTATTAGGGAGCAACCACTCCAAGTACACCTGCTTGTTAAAAGCAGCGGTCTTAGTCATTAAATCAGCCACTTTATTTACTGTGCGCTGAATGAGTACTGCCGTAACTGTCCAATTACGCTGGAGCATCTCTTTAATTTTGTCAAGTAGATCAAAGTCAGTCCTAATCATGCTAGTTGTGTCTCGCGAAACAAGAAGAAACGCATCAAGATTATCAGTTTCACATATGAACTCTTTGCACTCGCAATCCCAAGCCATAACAAGCCCTCTCCAAATAGCATGAATCTCACAATAGAGAACACTAGAAAGAGGCATACTGGCAGAATAACCTTTTATCCAAATTCTCATGCTGTCTCTAATAATACACCCAAAGCCAGTTAATTGCTTATTTTCAAGAATGCTTACATCGCAGTTCACTTTATAGACATTCATCGGAGGTGGTTCCCAGTTATATTGCAAAGATGAAGGAGTAATATGTTTTTGGGTGGTAATGACATTGGAGAAATCTCGAGTAGCATGTTTAGCCAAGTGAACAATTTTCTCCCTACTCCATGGATCATCTTGATGGAAGATGTCATTGTTCCTATCCCTCTAAATCCACCAAAAGGCCGCTGCAAAGAGGAACTCATTTTTGTTGAGGTTAGAACGAATCCAAGACATAAAATCCAAACTAGAATCTACAGCGGTCATTCCCAAGTTTAAGCTAAGCCAAATCTGACGAGTTTTTTGGCAAGTCCTAAAGCAATGGTCAATGACAAAAATCAGAAGTAGCAAGACCTCTTTGAAACCGGTAGCTAGCTGTGGAAACTCCGTTGTTGAGGCAAAGTCAGAGCAGACACTTTATCTTCTCCGGTATTCTCAAGCGCCAAAGGCAAAGCCAATTTTCATTATCATTCCAGCTAAATTTCTTCTTCAATAGTCACTCATACCCGCTTTTAGTCGAGTAGGTGAGAGTATTTGAGTTTGTCCAAAACCAACATGTTTTATCTCCTGCTTGCTTGATAGGATCAAAGAGTATCAAATCAAGTTTAATTTCTTCCGGAATCATTGTGAAAAGCATATCCCACCGCCAATGTCCATGGTGCCAGACATCTTCTAGCTTCAAGAGAGAATTAGAAATATGCACAAAAGAAACTAAAGGAGCTAGCATTCCAGATGGTCGCCAAGCATGATACCAAAAGGATTGAGACATCCTGCCTATACACCATTCAAAACCATCACGAAGCTTTTCGATTGTCTTATAAATTGCTCGCTAAGTGCTTGAAACATTATTAGAAAAATTGGGTGAAAGGCAAGAACCCCTAGATAAATATTTTGTTAACATAATCCTTACCCAAAGCTTATCTTTATTATGCAGTAATTGCCAAACAAGTTTTTCCAATAAAGCAAAATTCACACATTGAGTATCTCTAATTCCCAAACCTCCATATTTTTTTGGAGTGACAACTTTGCTTGACTTGACCAAACTTAAACAACGCTCCTCCACCTTTTCTTTCCACAAGAATTGTCTAAGCACAGAATCAATTTTTTGACAAATCGAAGTAGAAAAAAGAGTCAGTTTTATCTGGTAAATAGAAAGAGAAGAAAAAAAAGTTGCAATATATAATGAAAAAAGAGTCACACATTGAATGGGTAGATTTGTCTCCGAACTAAATATTCTTTATATAATGAAACTTCATATATTAAGAGTTTAGAACGAAAAAAAAAAAAAGAAAAAAAGTTGCAATATATATAGTTCTTTTAAGTTTTTGATTTAATGTCCAAAAAAAAGTTTTTGATTTAATGTTATATATATATATCGAAAATTCATGTGCACTATTAGTATTAATTACTCTTAATAATGAGCTTTAGTTTAGGTAAACTGAACAACACATGTATATTTATGTTAAAGATTTAATTTATTAGTCATTTTTTAAGTAAAAAATACTTTTAAAAGCAAAAGATAAATAAATTTTGGTCCAAGTTTCAAACGAGTTTCTATAGCATGTTGACGATAGTAGAGTATACACTGCCTAAATATTAAGTGCATACATATAATAAAGATGAAATTTGATGGAAAAGATAGGAAAACAATCTTTCCAACAAAAGAGGTAAATATGGTTTCGGTTGTTATTGTAAAGAAAAACCAACACGTGAACTGATTGTAAATAAAAAAAGTAGGTTAATGTTTTTATCGCCAAAATAATTGTCTATTAACTAGAAATTATAAATTTAAAAGAAAAAACAAAAATGTACCTAAAAATTTATATGCTAATCACAATTATATTTAAATTATTTAATTAGTCATGTGTACACATAATTTGTTTGCTACGATGGACACATTTACTTTTTTAACAATGGACATGTGTCTTCTTTAATAAAATGGTTAAATACTTTTTTCGTCTCTAGAATTTGAAATCAAAATCAAAATCGTCTCTAACCTTTTTTCTTATTAAAATTATCTTTAACATTTAAAAACGCTTTAAAATCATGTCACATAAAATATAATTATATGATCATTTTGCTCTTGATAAAACATTCTCTTCTATCTACTAACTAGCTCCACTATCATCTTCATCTGTTTATTACCATTACCATTACAAGAACTCCTCTCTCCTCTAGACCTCTCCAGAACTGCTGCAACAATAACAAACCACAAAACACAATGTTTTTGTCTGTACTTTGTATCAAAACAAACCAAAAATACAATATTTTTCTCTGCAACAACAAAACACAAAAGTCACTAGAAGTTGATGGAGCACTTTTTCTCAAAACAAACTCCAGAACACCCAACACTCACTTTCCCTCACCCATGGAGCACTAAAGCTAATGACTTTACTCTCATTGAAGACCTCCCAGAAGCAATCGGATTCGATGCCTGATGTGTGTGCCTTCGAAGAAGTAGAACAGAGAGAATCAAAACACACACACACACACACAGAGAGAGAGAGAGAGAGAGAGAGAGAGAGAGAGAGAGAGATCGTTGTCGTTGTCAAACTGAGGAGAAGGGAACGATGAGAGAGAGAGGCCGAGTTTGAAGGGAAAGTTTGAATTTGAGTTTCGGCTTTCTTCGAGATGTTGTTATTGAAATCGTACCATCAGAGGCTGCAGGCTTCAATGACGATAACAAGTGCAGCGGAGTACAGTTGACGAACCTTGGCGGTGGCGACAAGGTCAAAACATGAGAGAGAAAAAAAAAGAGAGATATGGGTAGGGTGAGACCGGAGATCTTGATGCCGAGCTCCTCAATGTTCTCCGGTACGGCAATGGTGGCTAGGACGCGGAGGTAAGTGGCGTGGTGGGAGGGCGAGCAGTGGTTGTTGTGGAAAGGGAAGTGGAGGAAAGGTTCGGTGAAATTGAAGGGTTTCTGAAATTGGGAATTTGAGGGTGAAGAGTGATGAGTTAAACAAAGGTAGAAGATGAAGAAGAATTTGAGGTTAAGGGTATTTTAATCCAAAAATTAAGAAAATGATGATTTTATAATGTTTTTTAACGTTGAGGATGATTTTAATAAGAAAAAAAGGTCAGAGACAATTTTAATTTTAACCCCAAATCTTAGGAACGGGAAAAGTACTTAACTCTTAACAAAATTGCACATACTTATCGTTTTAGGTCCAAGATGACACTATTACTATAAATGATGTGGCAAGTTGTTGCTATGTTAGATAAAAATTTTTAAAAATAAATTATTAAGTAAAATTAAATCTAACCCCTTATCCCTTTATCTTCATAAATTGTGTAGAAATTTTTATAACTCTAACATAGAATGAAGAACATGACTTCATTTCAGGGAATGAAGTTTAAAAATTTCGAAAAACTAATTAAAGTTTAATCAACAAGCCAGAATTTGAAAAAAAAAATCTGGCAATAGTGCAAATTTAATCAACCGAAACTAAAATTTAAAACAGAAGCAGAGAAAAACTAAAAATTTAATATCTATTAATAGTATCAAAGTTAATCAATCAGAACTAAAAAAATAGAAGCATAGAAAAACAATTAACAAGAACAAAAATTTAAAATAATCAACCAGAAATTTTTAATAGTAGAATCAGAAGCAAATCTACAAAAGTAGAACTGTAGAAATAGGTTGTCAGAACTGCAAAAACCTACGTGAGCCCGATAAAAAAGAAGACAAAAATGATAAACCATGAGCTGTCAAAATGAGAATACAAACCTATCGAAAACAGAAAGCAAGGAACTGGCAAAACAGAGCAACGATGACAAAGGCGATGAGCGGCGATTAACCACAATGAAAGAGGTTGTTGAGGAACACTAAGAAAGAGAAGAGGAATGACAAGGAAAAGAAAAGCATGAGCGCCAGAAACGAGAAGTCCGAGTTCGACCTGGTGGCGCAAAGATGGATGACGATGGTGGCCACTTCTGAGAAGTGAGAGGAGGGAGTGAAGTGAGACTAAGTGCGCCGAAATGAAAGGAAAATTTTTGGGTCTTTAAGTTTCAGGGATTGACAAACTTGTAGGTAGTATTGGAGAAATGGTAGAGAAGGAGAGACCAATAGAGAACTAGGAGAGCTTGAGATTGAAGATGAGAGGCTTTTGTTTGGTTGTGGAGAAATCCTAAGTGTTCGTAATACTTCATTTGCCATTGACATCATTCTTCTTCTTCTTCACAATTCACCATCGAATGAAGCTGGAAAGTAGAGTTGTAGACTCGTATTCGTAAGCAAAATAACTTAGGGATATATGACTTTTCATTCTCTAAAGTTAAGCCATATTCTTCGTTCTTCGTTAAGGTTTCAGAAATTTCTACAATTTCTAGAGATAAAGGGATAGAAGATTTAGGTTTAATTTCACTTAATAATTTTATTTTAAAAAGATTTTATCTTATGTGGCAATGATAAATCCCATTTGTAGGGTTTATCTTGTATTGATTTTAAGGAAATTTATGACCTTTTATCCACATTTATTCAATGAAATAGCATGGTTTCATGATTGTCTCCCAATTTGTGCTTAAGTGTGAAAACATGCTTTCTAGACCTTAAATTAGCTAAATTTAATTCACCTTTAATTTCACTAGATACCTTGACTTGTTTGTTAAGTGATTTCAGGTTGAAAAGAGCTAGGGAAGGATCAAAGGAGTGAAAGGAAAGTATACAAAATGGAGAAGATCATGAAAAGCCAACTAATTGAACTCGCCCATGGACGCGCGCACGCACCAGGCTCTTACGTGCACCTTGCGAATTACCCCGTGGACGCGTACGCATGCTGTGCGCGTACGCGTCGGTGCTGATATATGATTTTTTAATGAATTCGCACCCAACAAATTCTGAGGAGTTGTGGGGCTCAATCCCAACCAACTTTGGCACCAAAGATGCTATTTAAAGCCAATGATTGAAGAGCAAAAGGGGATTCACTCACTTTCACTCATTCACACTCATTAGGATTAGTTTAGAATTAGTTTTAGAGAGAGAAGCTCTCACTTCTCTCTAGGATTAGGATTAGGATTAGGTTTCTTAGATCTAGGTTTAGATTCATGCTTTCTTCTACTTTTACCTTTCAATTCGTTGTTGTTGCAATCCTTCATTCTTCTTCCATTCTTTTGTTGTAATCTCTTCTATGTTGTTTTTGTATTTTGTTGTAGATCTACTTTTGTTTCTACTACTCTCTTTCAATTCAATTAGAGGTAATTCATAATAAATGTGTTTCTTTTGATTGTTGTTGTTAATTCTTTTCAACAATTGTTATTAGATTATATTCTTGTTATCAATTTACTATGCTTTTCTTTTGTACCTTCTAAGTATTTGATGAAATGCTTGGTTGGGTTTTAGTGTAGGTTTTGTTCCTCCTGACTTTGGTTGAGTAATTAGTGACTCTTGAGTTATCTAATTTCTTTGTTGATTGATAATTAGAAGTTTCTCATTGATTTGAATGCCTCTAAAGCTAGTCTTTCCTTTAGGAGTTGATTATGACTTGAGGAATCAAATTGATTCATCCACTTGACTTTTCTCCATGGTTAGAGGTTAACTAAATGGTAGCAATGAACAATTTGAGGTCACAATTGAGGAGGATAACTAGGATAGGATTTCTAGTTCTCATATCTTGCCAAGAGCTTTGTTAGTTTTTAGTTTATTTTCTTTGCCATTTATATTTCTTGTCTAAAATCTCAAAGAACCTCAAAATAACTCACAACCAATAACAAGACACTTTATTGCAATTCCTAAGGAGAACGACCCGATGTTTGAATAATTCGGTTATTAATTTTAGGGGTTTGTTACTTGTGACAAACAATCTTTTTTATGAAAGGATTTTTTGTTGGTTTAGAAACTATACTTGCAACGAGAATTCATTTGTGAATTCTATACCATCAAAAATCCAATCATCAGGCAACGTCACTCATAGTAATAGTGCCATCATGGACTTAAAACGTTACACATATGCAATTTTATTAATGGAGGCACACGATTATTGCCGGACGGGTGAATGTGTCCATCGGAACAAACAAATCGCATGTATATACGCGTGATTAATTAAATAATTTAAGTATAATTATGACCATCGTGTAAATTTTCATATGTATTTTTGTCTATTCTTTCTTATAAATCATTATAAACAATAGAGAGAATTCTCTCTTTTTAAAATCGACTCTATTTAAACAAATAAGTTCTAAAATATTTTTTTGAGTTATTTGCATACATTAAAATAGTTTTCGAAATCTCAATTGCAACAGTTATATTTTTGAATTAAAAAAAGTTTATCATGTTAGTCCTTATTTTTTTCATTCAAGTGACTTATTGTGCTATTAAAGGTTAATGTAGTATACTTTTATTCATATCAAAAACAAAATTAGTGTAATTATAAAATCTCAAAAATTATTTTTATTCAGACGAATTTCGTAAACCACTTTGGCACTTAGCTAACCAAAATTAGTGAAATGTATGTTAACCTGAACTCTTTGGCAAGAATATTTTAACTTTTATAAACAGTCATTTCACTTGTATCCTGTGATCTCGCTTTTATGTTCGGGACTTAGCTTAAGACTTTCTGCACAATATTAATCTACTTAATATATTAAAATTGGGTTTTTCTCGGTTAATAAGGGTGACATGTCGATCTTTCGTGAGTCCGTTTTCTCTCCAAAACGAATGAAATTTTTCATCTCTTCTAAATTATTTTATAAAAAATACCTTTATTATAATTATATTATAATTAATATTTAATGAATAATACATAATTATACTAATTTAGGAACATATCTTCATTATAATTATATCAAATCAATATTTAATGCACTATTAAACTACTTATCAATTATAATGCGTAATTACTGTACATAATAAAAAATTGCCTTAATAATAAGTAATTTACATATTTATTTTTGTTTTACTAAAGTCTATAAATAGTGTTTTTCTGTGGTACATGAATCTAAATTTGAGAGTCAGCTCATAATTTTATATTTAGTATTTTTTTACTACTTCATAGAATAAGAATGTATTCTTCGTTTTTTATTGAAGTTGATTCTTTTAAGGTACAATTTATAATTTTTTATAATATTTTTCATATACTCATTATATTATATTATTCTTTTGATAATTTTTTATTTATTGTTGCTCTAAATTATTCTTATCGTTTAATGTTTCAGTTCGATTGTCTTTTGCCACAATCGTTTACAATGCATCACATCCATGAAATACATCATTGAGTTGTCTTCACTGATTCGAGTTCCAACTACATGGATGTAAGCGTTCAAAGAAGAGGCAATAGTCTCTACTTTACCGAAGGATGGTTGAATCTACTCACCTATTATGACCAACCTAATGGAATGTGGTTAAAGTTAGCTTTATTGGGAGGAGCTCTATTTTTTATTGAGGAATTGCAAGAAGATAATCTATTTAGATTTTGATTAATTTTATTTATTATTATTATTATATTTAATTTACAGAAAGATAAATTAATAATCATATTATTATTTATCAATATATTAATATTGATAATAATGATTACATAAAAAAATTTTAATATTTAATATTTTTATATTATTTATTTTTTATATTTTTTGATATATTTATAAATATTTTTTATTATTTTTATATGCTATATATTTATCCCTATTATTTAAAATTTCTGAATCCATTATTATTTTTGAGCGTGTTTCTTAATTTATTTTTTATAATTCAGTTAATACAATTTATTACAGTAAATTAATTATATCAACTAACTAATTTGATTAGATATTTAAATATCACACGATTTATTATAATTTATATTAATCAAATAATTGTAATTTATTATATCAATTATTTTAATTCATTAATTTATAAGGTACATAATAGCATAGATGATTTGTTACTTATAATGATTAAATACAATAAATACAGATTAATTTAATTAAAAAAATCATCGTCTCATATAATTTTCTATTTATTTTTTAATTTATTAAATCCAATCAATTATAATAAATTAATTATATCAACTAATTAATTCAATCCATTATTTCCTAATTTATTTTTTTGAATTCAATAAATCAAATAAAATCAATTATACTAATTATTTGTATCAACTAACGGATTTGATTAATTCTTAAAATTTTTTTATTTTATTTATTTTATTTATTTAAATACATGAATTATAACTGATTAGTTATTTAATTTTATTACGATAAATATCAAATTCTATTCCGAATATAAAAATATAAAATTTCATTCCTTTCATTTTTATTTTACCACTATAAAAGACCATATATGCTAAAAGAAAATATCATTCATTTACCCATTACTCTTTCATTAGGTAGCTTTTACAACAATTCTTTTTCTTTCTATGAGGCGTCGTCGCAAGAAGGCAACTATCGTGAATACAAACCACCACACACTCTTCAACTCCCGTGCTCATCATTCAGAGCAATATATGTTATCCATGAAGCATTTATAGACCATGGTATTATCATGTAAGCATAGATAAAAAAATTCCGTAATTAAACTTAAGTCATTTACCTATTTGTGTAGTATATTATAGTGTGAAATTACTTTCAATTTGTGTTGTGAAAGATATTATAGTTTAATTTAAGCTTTTGTTTTAGAACTATGTTATGATTTTATCTCATCATTTTCTCTTAGATATCAAGTTGATGTATTTTTATTTATTATTATTAAAACGGATGTGATATAAAATTTGTTAAAAAAAATAAAACTCTCACACTCAATTTATTTTATTGTAGTCTTTTATCTCTTCTATTTCTTTTTATTTTCTTCTTATTCATTTTATTCTTTTTAAATATCATATAATTTATTATAATTTATACCAATTAATTAATTATAATTTATTATATCAGTTAGTTTAATTCATTAATTTATAATATGCATGATAAAATAGATTATTTATTACTTATACGTTTATTTTTCTAAAATCTAAATATGAATAATTATATTTTTTAGTTTTAGTTATGAACAAAATATTATTAATAATAATTAACCACTCATACTTTTAATCAAAGTGTTTGGATGATTTTTATATTTATTAATATTAATTGTTAATTATTTTTCGTCAATAAATTATATTATAATTTTATATTAGTTCATATTTGATTAATGATTAATATTCATGAAGCTATGTTATTCTAAATTTTATATTTATATTTATTTTTGTTTTACTAAGGTCTATAAATAGTATTTTTCTGTGGTACATGAATCTAAATTTGAGAGTCACCTTATAATTTTATATTTAGTATTTTTTATTACTTCATAGAATAAGAATGTATTCTTCATTTTTTATTGAAGTTGATCTTTTTAAGGTACAATTTATAATTTTTCATATACTCATTCTATTATATTATTCTTTTAATAATTTATTAATTGTTATTACTATATGTTATTCTTATCATCTAATATTCCAGTTCGATTATCTTTTACCACAATCGTTTACAATGTATCACATCCATGAAATACCTCATCGAGTTGTTTTCACTGATTCAGGTTCAAACTACATGGATGTAAACGTTCAAAGAAGGGGCAATAATCTCTACTTTACCGAAGAATGGTTGGATCTACTCACCTATTATGATCAACCTAATGGAATGTGGTTAAAGTTAGCTTTCTTGGGAGGAGCTCGATTTTTGATTGAGGAATTGCATCCACGAAATTTTATAGGGCAAGTTCAAGTTCCATCCCCTCCATACTTTTTACATCTGCCCGAAAATCTTCAAAGTGGAGCACATAATGAGATTGAATTATCTCAGTTTAAGTTCAATTTTGCTAAATTCGTGACAAACTCGGATATGCAATTTCAACGATTGGTAATATATTTAAATTTTCTTATTTTAAGTTATTCATTATTAGAATAATTTTATAACATATTGTGATTTTTTTTCAGAAATTACCGGCTTTCTTTTGTATGCATGCAATGCCATTGAGAGGAATAAGGGTTAGTTTGGTTTCTCGGTGTGGCAATTCTATATCTTACCGCATTGCATGGATAGCGGATGATGAAGCTTATTTAACAAGAGAATGGTTTGAATTTACACAAATTCTAAATGTTGATATTTACGATGTTATTTCAGTTGGTTATCGTTACGAGAATGACTCTATATTATACGTGACTAAGAACTAGAATAGATTCAATATTGTTTAAGTAATTTGGTTTTAATATTAGTATTTGATTAAATTAAAATTAGAAAATTTTAAATTATTGCTTCAATTTATATATTATGAGTATTTTTCGTGGATGTACTATTTTTAAATAATTTAATAATTAATAAAATGAAGTGGTGCCAGATATATTATTTAAGTTTATTTTTATCCTTTATTTCTTTATTTGTATTTTCATTATATTTGACAAAAAATCTCTACCTAAACATATAGTTTTCATTGACCTAAGCACAATTTAATTGCCATATATAGTTTTCGTTGACTTAAACACAATTTAGTTGCCAATAAAAATCGATTTTATCTATAAAAAATAATGAAACATGTATCTTTTGATATTATATTAATATAGTAAGTAGACATTATGATATAATAATATCTTTAATTGTATTATAATTAGCTCATAAATAATGTATGATTATATTATTTTAGAAAACTATTTTCATTATAATTATATCAAATTAATATTTAATTATGATAAAATATGTTAATTATAATTATATCATAAAATTATAATAATTACGATAGTTATGTTATATATTTTAATCATTTATGTAAGTAAATAAACTAGAAAATAATCAAATCAAATCATGACGGTAAATAAATAATATAGAATAATATTATACATTTAATTGCATTATAATTAGCTCATGAATAATGTATGATTATATTATTTTAGGAAACTTTTTTTATTATAATTATATCAAATCAATATTTAATTATGATAAAATATGTTAATTATAATTATATCATAAAATTATAATAATTACAATAGTTATGTTATTTTATATAACAATAATATTATATATATTTATATATCACTTTTTTAAACTCATTCTTACAAATAAATATTGGCATATAATTAATATAGATAACATATATACTTAATAAATATCTTTATTAAATTAATTATAACGATTAGTACAAGATAATCTCATAAGTATAACCAAATTGTAGCAAGAATTTTCATAAAAATAATTGACTATTAATTTGAATATAATTGATATAGTTAAATTGATACAACCGATAAAATTGAGATATGTAGCAATTATAGCAATTATTATATCAATTATAATAATATATAATTCACGTGACTTCATATACAATAATTTTTGAATTATAATTGTCACATAATTATATTTGAATATTATTTAATTTTAGATGTTTTATAGGTAATATTCATTATCACATGAATTATCATCATTATTCAATAATAATAATAATAATAATAATAATAATAATTTGGAATTTATATAATTAATATAATTGATATAGTTCTAATTCTCATTTTTATGTAATAATTTTATTAGTATGTATTCACAGTTTTAATCAATACATAATAATAATAATATTATATGGACATAAAATTAATTAGTTAACAAATTGAATTTAGCTTATGAATTTTTATTTTCTACTCAAATTTTTAATCATTAGTGATTTTATTTTTTATATTTACAGTAAATTTGACTATAAAAAAATTAGTTTTGATTGTTTTTTATTTTATTTATTTACAGTAAATTAAATTTGATATAATTATAGTAATATAGAACTGCTTCATATATAGCAATAATATTATAAAAAATATTATTGCACGATTGTAGAATAAAAAATAATCATATATATAAAACGAAATAATTATAACAAAAAAATTAATACATGTGATTTACATGTTTTTAATAGCTGGTAACATGGAGTTTAACAAAATATAATTCATATATTTTTTTATTTATGTATATGTATATAATTATATATATATATATATAGAATTATTTAACAAAATTAATATATACGTATATATAAATAAAAAATTATTATAATTTCTGAAAATTATACATGAATTTTTTTTCTCAAATAAATTTATTTTAATTATATTACAATTAGCTCATGAATAATGCATGATTATATTAATTTAAGAAAATATCTTTATTATAATTATATCAAAGTAATATTTAATGCGTTATTAAACTACTTATAAATCATCGATATTTTTAATCATTCTAATTATATCAATTGATATAGTTCTAATTCTCATTCAAGTGCAATAATTTTATTAGGAGATAATTAATAATGCACACATTAATAATGATCCATTTAATGAATAAAAAAAGTTGTGATTCATAACATTTTTGTAAAGTTATATCGTATGGATACAAGATTAATTAGATAACAAATTGAATTTTAATTAATATGTTTTATTTTCTGTTCATATTTTTTATTAATTATTTTACTTTCTATATTTACAGTAATATTGAGTGTAAAAAAAAAAATAATATTGAATGTTATCTATTTTATTTATTTAGATTCATAATTAAATTTGATATAATTATAGCAAGTATCTAGGATTAATAATAATATGATAGTATAATTTTAAGTTGTATAACATAATAAAAAAATGTAGCAATTTATGTATGCTTCCTATATAGCAATAATATTATATATATTTATATATCTCCTCTTTTAGCTCTTTCCTAAAAATATTGGCATATAATTAATGTCGATAACATATATATTGAGTAAGTACCTCCATTGAAAATATTTGTTAACTATTACCGTGTATAATTAGGGTGTGTGTATATATATAACGATTAATAGTGAATTGTTACAATTATTTATCATCTAGAAAATTTGTACCTCAGATATAGAACTTCTTCTGTTTATTATTTTTCATACCTAAAGGATACTAACTACGATTCTATCAACAGTATTACCTATGATAGATTATGTAGTGAAAAAGTTTGAAAAATAAAAGCAAGAATTATAAGGTTATGAAAAGTCTCATCCAAATTTGACAAGAACAACACGACTTATATAGAAATGGTTCTTATGGATGATAAGGTAAGTTGATTATTTTTCATGATTCTTTCAAGTGATGCTAGGTCCATTTTATAAATATTTTTTGTTTATATTTTAAGTTTATTGATAAATAAACCCTTGCACGAATTAAAGACAGTGCGATTTTATGATTTATAAGTGCGTGCTAATAGCCTTTTTATTTAATTTGTTTTAGAGTGTGATAATAGCCAATATGTTTCTGGGTAGATTTAGCTATTACTATATTATTTATGATCACATTCAGTATATATGTCTGATTTATTGAAGAAAGTAGATTATTAAAATCGATTAATAACTATTTTAGAGTTAATCCAATTAATACTAAATTAAAAAAAAAACAAACAATGCATAACATATTAATTTTTTATTAATCAAATTATTATAATTTAAATTAATTTTAAAAAATAAACTTAAAATTATAATTACAATCTTATCACGTGCATCGCACGGGTAATTAAACTTGTTTGTTGGGTATTCTGGGAAGCCAAAAATAATATAATAAAAACGAGAAGTTAAAAAAAAGAAGTCAACAGCTCCATTTTTGTTTCTTTTTTAAAAGATCTAGATTGACAATCAATAATACTTAAGCTAAATGGTGTACATTATTGGCATCTCTTATTCAATGACTAAAAGTTGATAGATCCTGTAATAAGAATATTTAACATGCTTTGAAATTTTGTCTTTGGAATCAGTAAGTTGAACATATATTTGTGAACGCACTATCAACAAATGAAAAGCTTAAATCGCAAATATATAAATACATATAAAATAATTTATTATATATTTTTAGAGATGATATATGTGACAATTATAACCACACTTTTTATCTTTTGTGGCTGAAATGTATGTATCATGGTTTAGAAGATCCAGAATATCTGCAAAAAATGGAAATGTTCCTTTCCCTTTCTGATCTCAATCAATTAAGACGTTTGTTGTGTGGCAATATCATGGGAGTATAATTTGAAATTTAAAAAAAAAAAATGCTATATTCTACATGTTTATTTTCTTTCCAAGACTCTTAGATGGAAGATCTTTGAATGCAAGTGGTCTCTCCTTTCAAATGCATCATATCGGCACTGATATTCTTTGTTTGCTAATCTCAAATAGTGAATTTCTTTCACTAACATCGTCGGCATATTCAAAAAGAATGAAATTAAAAGCATTCAGTATATATAAAAGAGAAATTAAAGTACAGCAAACCAACTTTTAGTTAGACATATATATTAGTCAATTTTAATATTTAGGTTTATAATTTAGAATTTAAGATTAAATATTTATAATTTAAAATTTAAAATTTAAAATTTAAAATAAATAAAATAATTTTAAAAAAATTAATTAATATTGGCTGAAAAAAATTGATAATCTAACCTTATTCTAAATAAAATAATTTAACATATGGATATCTACCGGGCCAATTTAATTTAATATAAAATAAATTTTAAGAATAGACAATTCTT
>NC_029780.3:97502828-97511929 GCF_000817695.3 Arachis duranensis
CTTATAATAATTTTATTAAATTTATAATTAAATTTTATATTTTTTAATTAAGTTTTTAAATTATTTTAACTTTTTTAATTAGATCCCTATTAATAATAGAAAATAAAAAAAGATTTACAAGTTATAAAATTACTATTATAGCCAATTATCCGGCCCATTATGCTTTCATTTTATATAACCTTCCTACTTACGGGAGCCTAATCTCTTTCACCTTTTTTCCTTTCTCCTCTTCTTCTATTTCCTTCTTAAATGTTGTTAACTTGCTTCTGAAATTTACGATTATATACCATTTGTTTCTATACTAGGTATTCTGTGGCGATTATGAAATTTAATTAGCATTTTAATGAAGCACTATTTTTATAAATAATAATAAAATACTACAACAAAATACTAAATACGGTCGGACGTTACTAGCAAATTTATCAATGAATTTGATAATAAGTTCATTGAATAAAAAAATTACTAACAAATTCAATTATTTTACGGTAAAATTGCCAGTAAGATTGGGAGGTGAGAAAAATTAGTGCGATCATTATCGTGATAAAATTTAATTAATGGAACATTACGTTTTGATCACGCGTAATATATTACTGTTGAATTTATCCATCGTAAAATCAACAGTAAATTTGTCCTAAATTAAAATTTCGCGTCCTCTTCTTTCATTTTGAAAGGCTCTCTCTCTCTATCTATCTATATATATATATATATATATGATGGCCCCCTTTGTTAACGCCGACGATACTAATAACCTCCAAAGACTGCATAGACTCCTTACATCACGTTAGTCGCTTTGTCGTTGTTGTTTTTGTTGCCCTTGCAATTGCTGCCGCCGCCGTTACTACTATTGCTACTTTCTGTGTCGCCAGAGCTCCCTCCTTCCTCCCTCCAGGTAGGTTGTCCTCCTTCCTCTCGCTATTATTTTTTTGCAATTTATTTAGAAAAAAACATAATGCAACTTGCTGGTTGGCCACCGCCATCGCTACTGTGCCATCCGTGCTACCACTGCGCCAAAAAAGTTCTCTGCGGCACTACTATCTCTGGGTAACTCACTCACTAATTAGTTTAGAGTAGTTAAACTTTAAATCTTAATTTATGGTGTATGTCTCTACTCCTGTTTTATTTTGATTTTGTTCTATTTTTATTGGATTTTAGGGTTTGTTTTGATTTTTTTGTTTATTGTGATTTGAATTTTAGGATTTATTTTGGATTTATTATTTTATTTTAATTTGAGAAATTTTTTTATTTTTAAATTCATTATTTTCTGCTTTGATTTGTTCTTAATTTTTTCTGTTCCTTATTTTGTTATGATTTTTAATTTGTTCTTTATTTTTGGTTGAGATTTTTTTGTAGTTCTCCATTGTTCTCCAATTATCGCTTGCTATTCTTGGTTCTTAATTTTAGTTATGCTTTGTCACTGTTAGAGTTTTTTGTTGTAATTTTTTTTGTAATATTTTTGTAGTTTGAGTGTGAGAACATTAATGAATAGAATTGTGTTTTGATAAGATATTGATGAGACTTATATCATTATTTATTTAGTTTTAATCTACTTCTGTTTAGAACTGACATCCATATTGGCTTGGTAGTGAAACCTAATGTTCGTTGATGGCTAATCTGCTGATTTGTGTATTAGAGCAGTGGCAGCGACTTTAGGTTTAATTTATTTCTTTGAGTTATTCTTAGTTTGTTAATTTTTCAAGTTAATTATTGTCTTATTGTTGTTAACTTTTTTAGTTTTTTGTTGTCTGAGCTAAGTGTCTTCTGATTTAATTAGTTGATTGTTGTTAATTCTCTGAGTTAATTTTAGTTTGTTAATTTTTTGAGTTAATTAATTATTGTCTTATTATTGATTATTGTTAATTTTCTGAAGTAATTGTTATCTTATTGTTGATTGTTGTTAATTTTTTGAGCTTATTGTTATTTGAGTTAATTATTTTTTGAGATAATTAGTTAATTGTTGTTAATTCTCTAAGTTAATATTAACTTATTTAAATTATGAGTTAATTATTGACTTATTATTTATTGTTAATTTGTTAGTTTATTATTATCTTAATTAATTATTTTTTAAGTTAATTAGTGTTGTATTTTCTGCTTTAATAGTTTAGAAATTATTGAATTTAAATCTTTACAATTATATATTGAATTTTTAAACAATTTTTTTTTAAAATTTAATTTAAGTTTACCGCTAGATTTACCCTCGGTTAAAACGGCCGATAGTTACTAATTTAATTATAATTAATAATATATACTGTCGGATTTATCGGGAGATACATCCAACGGTAAAAATTACTTGAAAAAATTTTTCGACAGTAATTAATGGCGGACGAAAAAATCCACCGACAAATAATTACCAGCAAGATTTATACTGTTGGATTAATTTTGACACTAAATCTAATGGTAAACATATTACTGGAAGATATTTTTGGTAAATTCGACGGTATCCGACAAATTTTTGTAATGAAATATTGATAGAGAAAACAAGTTCTTTTGTTCTCAAGTTAAGAAATAGATGGAAACAGTGTTTTTGACTTGAATCAAGACCCAACTGTAAACATTAGTATTTTTGATACAGTGGTATCGGAGATGATTTCTCGATCATGGCGGCAAAAGTCAGAAGGGGAGAACTTGCCATGGGAAAGAAATATGTCACCAAGGTGGTGGTGAAGGACGCATTTGCTCTTGTGAATGGGAATATTATTGGTTGTGATTTTGAGGCCACTATAGACTTGCATTTTTTCGGAGTTATATGAGTTCAGAGATGGGGATGTAGAGGAAGACAAGGTCGAGAGAGACGAGATTTGCTCGAGTTGGTGGCACCGATGATGATGATGACCTTGTCCTTGCATTGGTGAAAGGATGTGTCCATGTAGGGGGAGCGGGGTGTGGTTGTAATGATATTGGATGCAAAAGAAGAGGGGGTGAAGAGAGTGTAACAATGGTGGCAAGGTAAGAGTGAGAAAAAGGAGAGGAGAGAGGGTTATTTTATTATTCTGAAGAGAGAGAAAGTATTACATTTAGCTCACTTTACCAAATTTTTTTGTCACCATGAAGATTTAATTAATAATATTTACACTATAAGAAAAATACTGAGTACCGTTGGAATATAAATAAAATTCGACAATAACTAACTTACTGTTGGATTTATCGTCGAAAGGAAACAGACAGTATAAACCTCGTCGGTAAATGGTTATCAACAGATTCTGCGATGGATTACCTGCCAATAAAACTATTTGGTTCTGGCGGCTTTTTCTGACAATAACATTAGCACCACAATATGTTATTTTTCACATTATTACTGTCAGATTATTTCCTCGATAAATCCGACGGTAATGTTAATATTTTAAAAAAAAAGTTGTGACGCAATTTTTTTAATTTTTCCTGTTTAATTTTAATTCTTTATTTAAATTTAGTTTTTATACAATTAATGGTCAATTTATAAATAATAGAAACTAATTATATAATATTAAATATAAAATATTCAAATAAATTAAATAAATACAATGAAACAATAAAAAAGCCCCAATCATAATTAATGGTCTATGTGCCACCAGTAGGGATGATGCCAATAGCGCACATCTTATCCTGGTACACCTCCATCTGAACCTCCATCCGCTGAAGCCGCTCTAAGATACCTTTCCCGAGTCTCGGTCAGCTCCTATGCTTACTCGTGAAGGCTGCGGGTGAGCTCCTGCATATGTAGCCTCAAATCAATGTCTTCCTCGGACTTGACGGCTCGACTGGTGGCAAAGGTGGATGATGACCTCTACATGGAGGTGTGGAGACTGCTAGCAAAAAATGACTCTAGTCCGTATACACAATTCTTGTACGGCGCTGAGGCAGTCTCGCACCAAACTGCATCGGGATCGACGACTAAAGCAGTAAAGTCATCGGCATTCTCTCCACTTTACTGAGATTGCTGAGTCGCGACCTCTAATCTATGTGTGTAGCACTCCTGTATAACACATGTTATTATGACTAACGTCCCATATAAAATTCAGCTGCACAAAGAAACTTTAAAATTAGTTAACCAAAATACATCGTATTAAACAAAATAAAAGATACAAACAAGCTGAGAAGGTTTCAAACTAAAAAAAATTAATTACCACCCACTTCTAAAACTATCATTCTCTGGTCTCAGAGGGGGATCTTCTTGTAGCTCAGCCATACATGGTCGTACATTAGTTTGATTACGTTGGTTATCTCTTAAGTACATGCGTTGTTGTTTGGCGCAAACCTATCAACAATTTACAAACAAACCAATATGGCAATATAAATTAAAACTTCAGAAGCAAATAACCATAATATATAGAGATTTTTTTAGAAATTTTGACAGATTTTCATCCATAACTAGAATGCACCACAAACTCTATCCATCAACAATCAATGAACAACAGACAGTAATCAAGAAGAAACATCCATAAATCTACTAAATCCACAAAACTAGAATCAATAATCAGAAACTTTTAGTAATTCAATAATCAGGTAATACCAAAGATTTTCAGCAATTCAAACCTTCAACCCTAAATCCACTAAAACTAGAATTAACTATAAAGAATCACTAATCACGATATATCAAACACTTTCAGCAGTTCAAATCTACAACCCTAAATCCAGTAAACTAGAATCAATAATCAGACACTTTAGCATATAGAGCACTTAAAGTGGTACTTACGTTGTTTTGCCATCAGGATTAATCATCAACCAATGATGGGAGGTGGTGGAGGAGCATCAGCTGGCTTAGTTCCATGAGAGAATTCTGGGGCCGCAGTGTCCGTCGCTGGAGGCGACGTTGCCGAGACATTGGGCTACTAAGCGGATGGAGGCGCATCATCACCAAACACAGGGACGTAGTTAGGTTAGGGATCATGATGAAGGGATGGTCTGATAAACTCGCAACCTGTGACATCACTGGGGTAATCGAAACAGAGGGAGAGGATCCAAAATTTCCAGGGGTATCGGGAGAAACCCTCCCTCTATCACGACCATGACCAGTAAGCTAATCCGCAATATACCTCTACCTGTCGTCATGTCTACAAAGAGCATACCAATTAATTACATTAAACTTAGTTCAGAAATCCAACAAAGAAAACTAAATCAACACAAATCAATAATAATCAACATAATGATCAACAATAATAAAAAATTTAGAACAATAAATCAATCTTATAAATTATAATAACTAGTTCAGAACAAAGCAACAATAATCAAAACATATTTTAATTAGAATAAAAATAAATCAGACCTAAATAAAGAACAGAAATCAGAATATGTTCTAATTAAAATTAAAATTAAATAAGTTCAGTATCCTAAATTCATAATTTTAGAAAATTCTAAATTCAAAAAAAATTCAGTACTCACAGTTCAGAATTAAATAAGGAACGAAAACCAGAACAAATTAATTTCAACATTTGAAATTTATTCCTAATATAATCCAAAACCAATTAAATATACAAAGTTGACCTAATCGGGTTAAAAAGGACCAACTTAATTAACATTGTACTATTAAATAAATACCTCAATCATCTAAAAATTCAAAAGTTTTGGTCATTAAAAATAAATCAAATTCCATCATCAATGCATAATAACAATTATAACATGCAAACGAGCATTGCTTTTCAAGAATTAGACCAAAAATTGCATTAAAAGCTCTGAGGCATATTGACGAACACTTGGCATGCACAAACATTAAACATGCAAAATCAAGATCAAATAGCAATAGACATGCCCAATTTCAAATCAACAATCAACAGCAACAACAAATAATTCAAAACCACCAACAACTAAGTATAAACCAAATAATCCGAACGTTTTTCAGCAATTTAGAACCTAAAAACCTAATCTAACCTATTCTAACCACTTAAAATCCACTAACACAAAATTAATTCTAACTAACTAACCAAAAATCAGATTAATAAAACTAAAATTAAAAACAGAGTAGTAACCTGCATTGCCAAAACAAAACAGAATAAAGAAGATAAAAGGAGTTGCAGCGGCACTATGATGTTACCGGTGCGAGAAGTGGCAAATGAATGGTCGCCGGAGCTAGAAGTTAGCCAGAACGAACTAGGAACAGTGGCTGGGTGACACGGGCCGAGCTACATTGGGTTAGAAAGAAAAGGGAAGAAAGAGGAGGGAGAGGGGACGACTTAGGGTGGCCGGTGGTGACAGGGAAGGCGAGAGGGTTAGAGAGAGAAGGGGCAAAGGGGTAGAGGGGTAGAGAGATAGGGAGGCAAAAGGGTTAGAGAGAGAGAGAGAGAGGAAAATTTGAATGAGGAGAGAAGAGGGTTCGCGCTTTGAATTTACGGTCCAGTTACCATCAGAATAATCCGACAGTAAACCATTGTGGGTCACCAAAATGCAGCGTTTCACTAAGTGGGTTTGTCATCGAATTTTTTTGACGGTAAATTTAACCCTAAAGGACACGCAAATTTATTTTTGTTTTCCTCCAAATATTGTCGGCAAATTTACTGTCGAAAACAAATCCGTCTGTAATTACTTAACCTTATAAATTCGACACTGTTATCACTGGTAAATCTGTTGCTATTCTGCAATTCTAAAATCCGACTGTACTTGTTTTTCTTGTAAATTGAAAGAAAAAAATATATGGATCTAATTATAAAATTTGGTAAATGATAAAGACGAACAAAATAACTAAACTTAAAATAAATATAAAATATTTAAAAACTAATTGTTTTTATACATTTTAAATTAAACTAAATATTGACTTTTAATTTTTTTTAACAAATTAAACACAAAATTTTAAAAGACATATCAATCGTTTTAACGGATACGTTGACAAATTATTTTAAGAGTAAATAAATAATAGTAGTACACACTAAAGATTATGAATAGGAGAAAAATATAACAAAATCTTTTAAATATTCCTTTATCTAATCTTCAGCTCGTCTAACATAAAGTTACAATGATGTATTTTTTAATCTTAAAATCATTTTTTAGTTTGCCTTCATATGCAACAGAAGAGTAGGTTTAACTTGTGAAAATAATTTTTATAATATATTAGACATTTTTCTAATTTTTTAGTATTTATTTTTATCTCATTTATACTTTTTTTTTAATGTATGTTTTTTCATTTACTCTTCTTTTAATAATAAATATCATATAATTGTTTTTTATTTTGACGGATTTATTTATAATTTTTTAATTAACTTATATAATACAATAAGGTATTCAACTTTTTTATATCAAAATTCATTCAAATATTTCTATTTATAGTTTTATTTTATGGACATATTTTCTTTAGTTCTACTCAGAAATCAACTTTTCTTTTTGTTAACAATTGCGTGATCAATATAAAGAATGCAAAAAATTAAAAGAAAAAGACAAATCGATTCGTGAGTCTAATTTGTTCAATTTTAAAGACTCTTTCACGTGCATCCGTATCAATCAGATCAGTACAATCTACAATGAGAGTTATGTTTGATTTTTTGTTGAGTTCGACGGACCCAAGTGGCCAAGTGAACATGAGAGATTAATATGTCTAGATTTTGAAAAGGTCAGATACTTAAATGTATTTTCGAATTCTCGAAAACTTAATCTTACAGCGAATCAAAAAGTCAAAGATTTATTTGTCTTTTTTTTTTTAAATTTAATAATTTGAATTGTTATTGTATGAAGAGAAAGAGAATGAGAAATTAAAAAAATAAAATATTAATTAAAAAAATAATTCATAATATTTGTCTGTTTTTTGTTATTTCATGTGATTATTCATTTTGTTTTTGGAATATAATTATATAACTTTTAGTTAAAATTCATAAAGATTATTTCTATGCTTGTTTACTTAAAAATAACAATTCATATTGAAAATACTTAATAATATAATTACTTCTGTTATTTAGTGGTATTTAACAAAAAAGAAATTATTCTAAATAATATACCATAATATATTTATTAAGACTGTTCTTAATGATTGATGAATTAATTTCAATTTTTTTTAAATAAAAATAAATTTTTGTACATGACGTAAATGCTCTTGTTACTTTTCAATTATCTTCTATTATTTTTGTTCTACTTTATTAATACAGCGAAAGAAGTACCAAATATTCGGGTACTAATAAAATCTGTAATAGTTATATCAGTATCTTTAATTTATGGAATCATTCCCTTCTTAGTTATTAGCTTTATTCTGAAGACGATAAAACTAGCCAAAACAACTGATATCCTCTTCCACATGCCATGGATACTATGTAGTCGTAAAAATCTATAGTTCAATAACAAGACTGAAGATTATTTTGTAAAATCAACAACAATGAAAATCACCTGCTTCTTGAAGAATAAGGTGAAGAACACCTAGAACTATCAAAGAATAGGCTCTGTTAGATATAAATAGATTTCTCCGGCGGTTTATGTATTACCTGTACTCCAATAGTATTCATAAGTATTCCCAGAATTTGTGAAATCATCCTATATTCATCTATACGTGAGAATCATTTAAACTGATTCACAGTTTACTATTATGTAAGAATGTCTTTTAAGATGCGAATATCATCCGATAAAAGTAGGTTGTGATTTATGTTACTATCAACCTTTATTTATTTCTAATTTTGCATAGTATATTGAGAAGAATAAATTGAGCATAAAGTATTAGATTAAATACTTAAAATGACTTTTCTTATTCCAGCATGTTTACTAATGATCCCATATAAAATAACTGCTCAATTATCTAATTCTGTCATAATACGTTAAAATAACAGATCAGAAGTGACAGAAAAAATTGATATCTTATCTATCCAATTTACATTCTTTTTAGTGCATCACAGTATTCCTAACTAAAAAATGTAAAAAGAAGAAACACAGCATTTATTACTTGATTCTATTCTGAAAATTCCGTATATAAACCTTACTAGGACAGAAAGTTAACTGTTACACCTCCAAACAAGGCTAGTTCTATGGTGGGAAAAGCATAATGTAGTCCTTTAAAGACCTGAGAAGTTTTATTAAATAAAGAAGTAGTAGGGATTGATTCAAAATTCTTTTTTTAACCAAATAATTTTAAAAACAATTTGACTATAAATAATACTTTTATAAAATAAAATTATTTAACTACAAAAATTTCACTAAAATTAAAATTACTATGTTTACAATAA
>NC_029780.3:97512032-97512773 GCF_000817695.3 Arachis duranensis
ACACTTTGCTTGAGAATTTTTTTTGTTTATACTTTTGTTTTGTGAGTTTTAATTCATAAACTATTAACGTAATAATTTTTTTTTACTTGTGTCCAATATTAATTTTATATATAAAGCTGAAATTGTTAGTTCTTTATACGGATATCTATCAAAAATCCAAGTTGTAAAAAGTCCAAAAATCTAACCTCTCCCTAGTTACATCCAAATAAAAATTCTTTCATTAATGATTCAGACCTTTTTGTAATTATTATAAATTTTGAATGAAAACATAAATTTACAAACTAACTTGTATGATTGAATTACAATCACACATTTAGAATCATTTTAAAAAGTCCTTTAAAAACTATTTTATACTTTCTCTACGATAACCAAATCCTCTAAACAAACTAAAACTTAATCTTTTAATACTGTAGAATATATCTGATATAAAAGTCAATCTATTTATAAAATAACATTATTTAGTATTTTAAAATAAAATTATTATGTCAAATAAAATTATCCAAGTTAATTAACAAACAATTCATTTATTCTAAAATTAGATGAATATCTCTTACTTTAATATTGTTAATTTAAACGTTTCTAATTTTAAAAACAAAAAATATCATATATATCATATGTATATTATAAATCAACCATCAAATTATTTATATATAACTACACATGTTATTTTCTATATATTTTAATATATATTTTATATAAATAATTTATTTAGTAGTTTAGTGTATATATAATATACTTGCT
>NC_029780.3:97512992-97533313 GCF_000817695.3 Arachis duranensis
TTTTGTTTTGTTTAGTTTTATTTATTTTTTCTCTAAACACATCTGATCTTATGCACATTATTAAACACTTAAGTAAGAATAAGACAACATGATTAGTTTTATTTTATAGTTGAGTACACAAACAAACCAATTTGATTCACAATTATCTTTCAAGTTCATTCTTTGCACGATATTATTATCTTAACAATTGTCTGAAAAAAATTTTAATATTGGAGGCTAAATTATTTTTTATTTAAAATATTATTTTATAAATTAAATTTTAAATAATTTGCTTTCTTCTAGAAGTTTATCCTTCTCCAAATTTAAACCATAAGTTGAGTTAATTAAAAATGTATAAAATAAAAATATATGATAATTGCTTTTTTACTTTTAAATTTCTTAATGGTACTAGAGCAATTACTTTTTATTTTTTTTAGAATAAGTAAATGTATATATTATTATAATCATTGAATTTTTTTTATTAATTATCATTCAGATAATTTTTTTTACTCTAATTATCCTTTCAATTTGGCTTTTTCTCTAATGTAATGTTCTTTAATTTCATAGATAACATTAAATCTCATGCATAAATTATAAACTCATAGTTGATTTATGAGTGGCATGTATATACACAATAGTAATAGTATCATCGTATCTTATATATGAATGCTAGCACACATGATAGGACTACATTATATATATAAATACTTAAGATTTTATAACTCTTTATCATTGATAGGAGGTAATTCTAAATAAGGATAAGATTTTGGTTGATCTAGACCTTCATAAGAGGAAGTACTCCTAATTATTAAAGTTAAGTAACATGCAACTGAAAAAAAAAGAAACCATAAAGTATAGTAAATATTAATTGTTAATGCTTGAGTGCTCAATTTATGCTAATCATTTTCCCTTCTTTTTCTTGTTCAGCTCTTCAGACTCAAGAAGATCCTCCAACAGCTTATTATCATAGTACTCAATCTCAAAAGGAGGACCATGGTTGGAACTAGAATTAGAACTTCCACCAGCATGGCATTGAGGTGAATAAGAAGAAGAAGAAGAAGGTGATGCTAAATATGGTGGATATGGTGGTGAACCCCTTATTTGAGAGTAATACTCATTTGGGAAATTGAGGATTGCAAGATGACCCCTAAGGTTGAAAGCTGCACGATCATAAGCTCTAGCTGCGTCCTCAGCTGTGTCGAATGTCCCCAACCACAACCTTGTCCCTTGCTTCGACGGATCCCTTATCTCAGCAGCATACTTTCCCCATGGCCGCCGCCGCACACCTCGGAACTTGACCTCTTCCTTTCCCTTCTCCTCCTTTCCTTGTTTCCCCTTGTGGTGGTCCTCCATATATATGAGGTGATGAATTTATGTATTTGCTAAGGTTAAATTGATAGCTTGTTTCTCTAGGTTTTGATAACCTACACTTGGCTTGTCTTAATAGAGTGTAGTTAATTAATTTCTTGGTTTGTTGTAAGGTGAGCTTTGTGATTGCCTAGCTCCTTATATAGATAGGGGGAAAATTCTTATGTGCTAAAGTAGCACTTGTATTATATGCTCTCAAAATTCGATTCTTCATAAAAAATATTTATAGTTATTTAGTTTTTATGATTTATATATTTTTAAATATTATAAATAAAAATAAATAGTTATAAATATTTGTATTGTAAACATTAATATATTATATTTCGTTCTAAAAGGTATACAAATATTTTTTTTTAAATAGTAATAATTTATATCTTAAATAAAATCATTTTCCTATTACTTAAAGTGTATATATGCATAGTGTTTCATGAATATTATATATGAAACTATTGTTTTTATCTAACAACTTAAATTTTAGAATAAATAGTATTAGTCATATAATATGAAAATTTTATAACACTTTTTATAGTCTTATATAAAATTTTGGTGAAAGCATCAAATATAATTTTTACCTAGCTAGTAACCTAAATTTTGAAGAGAGATGAATGAAGACTCAGAGAAAAAAAGAACAAAAAAAGTTCTTTAAACAGAGCGTGTGTGTGAAAATGTCTCACGTATTATAGGAAAACTATAGTAATTTGTTCTCCTCATTAGCTCTATTGTCAATCTAGGAACGTTGATGCATTGACCAAGATTTGGCTTCGGAGAAGGTTCCCTGTTGGAAATGAAAGTGTATAAATTCGATCCTTCGACTATGTCTATGTTTTTGTCATGACTTAACTCATCAACCGGAACAAGACCCACGTGGAGAGGGTACAAATCTTTCTCATCAAATATGCAACTTGGCAAAAATCTTTATTTTATTACATATTACGTTCCACTAGGTGCAAAAATTGGAATCATGGATTTTGTATGTGACACTATAGTTTGAGCCATTAGTAACATTGGGTTCTCTATTCATGTTTTTAGAATAGCACCATTTCTTTGTCTCATGGTGTATCTGATGGGGTGTGGCATGTGGTGGATATAACTTTATGCTCCATATATAGATTAACGAGAATCCACAAATCCACAATGCTACATATACTAAAACTATTACTATGCTATATATTATTTATGGATCAAATAAAATAACATATAGCTTTGATGTTAATAATTTTAATTCAAAAAATAGATTGACGACATAAGCTTGAATTTTGACCACAACTTTTTTCAATTATCTTTTTATTGGCATAACTTGTTATAGTTTAGTTTATTATTGATGATGACTACTCGATGATGCATCTAAAAAGAAAACTATGACTGAAACTAAGTGGGACGCTTATATCTACATGGGAATATGATGGGATTTTATTTTAAAGTGTTTTTAAATAAATGAACATAGTCTATTATTATATTCCTTGAATTATACTCCCTCTATTTTAAAAACCAATATAAAAATAATATATAAATTTTAGTAATACTTGAAATTATATGAATAGAGAATATATATTAGTTTTAAATAAATAAGTATATGTAACTAATATTTAGTAATACATGAAATTATATGAATAGAGAATATTATTTTTAAATAAATAAGTATATGCAATTAATATTTGTTAACTATCAAAAAATGTAATTAATATTTATTCTATTATCACAATTAAATTAAATTTACTATTAAAAACGATAACATCAATTTTTTTAATTTTTCACAAATATTTTTAAACAAAAAATATAATATTAATAATACGTAATCTTATTTTTATTTAAAGATTATAAATTACTATTTTTTTTTCTACGAACCTAAGAAGACAAGCTCAAAAGATACTATAAGTTGGAAAGAAGAGAATATCACGTAAGGAGCAAGTAAATAATGACCATATATTCCTTCTCTGTGGCAGTTAACTTTTGATGATGGTTAGAGATATAATTATTTATATTATTTTTTATTAATTTTAATTTTTGAAATAAATAATTTTATGATATGATATTAAAGTTAATATCCTAAAAATTTAGAATTAATTTTGCGTAAATTTTAAAAATAAAAAATAAATAACATAAGAGTATAAGACAAATAAAAAAAACTAAAAAAAAAAAGGCTTGTACAAACATTAAACAAATTCAAACAAGTCTCTTAATTGAAAAAAATGTTAAATATTAAGACATATAACTATTTATATTTTTTTATCAATTTAAATTTTTTAAAATGAATGATTTCGCAACAATCATTTCAATCCTAGCAATAAAAGAATATTAATCTTATTATTACCTAATAATATCATTTCAATCCTGCTATTTTGATATTATGTGATGTTCTATACTTCAAATTTCCTGAGGACTTTGTAACGTGGATTCTATGGGAGCATATATAGAGTAGGCAAATTTTGCTTAGCATCAATTAGTTATTAGCAAAGAAACAAATTAAATTTGTTCTTTCCTTTGGTTTGTTGGTCGCATTTCTATATTTCTTTAATTTATATTGCCAAAAGTCTAATTAGAAGAAAAACGGTGACCAAATTCAAACTTTAAAAGTGGAAGCAATTGACTAAATTAATCATATCTATTATTCTCCTGTAACTCTGTAAGGACAACTAGAAACTACCAGTCCATGGAAAAAGAGAAAAACAAAGTGTTTTGGTATTAGTGAATACTAAAGTCCCTTTAATATTTGAAATCTATCATATTTATTTACTTCTATTTTAAAATATTCATTTTACGCAAACCCTTTCTATACTTAAAATTTGAGTAACATTTTTTTACGAGTGCAATAAACATAAAGACTCAAAATTATATTTAAAAAATTGTGAATTCGATGATTTTGTTGTAATATTTTACAGTCATATAATTATATCTGTTTTTTTGGATGACTATTTACGCAGTCAATATAAAAAATAATTATTTTTATTGATATAGTGTTATATAATTAGATGCACGTGTAAAACTATTTTATACTGACAGTACATCAAAATTAAATTCTTATTTTTGAAGCTATTAAGGGTCCTACTAAAAAATGTTAAATTATAATTTAAATATATCTTTAAAGTAATTGTTCAAAATTTATATTTATAAACAAGTTTTTCTCTATTTTTTATTTAATTCTCATACAATATATGTTAAACTCAGAGACTCATGAAGGATATAGCGAATATCATCGGTTTTTAAAAAAGGAAGAAGAGCATCCATCAATGATGGTCTTTTTTATTCTATGATAATGAATTCGTTGAATACTACCCATGATGTCTTCGAAGTAACTTTTTATCCCAAAGTTGATGATGAATTTGGTGATGTAAATTTTGTGGCAGAGGTTCTGATATTTTTTATTTCCTGGATTATTTAGGTGAATAGGTGTTGAGTTTTATCAAATTATTATTAATAAATCTTTCATCTTTCAAAATCAAGATTACCCATTTGTTCAACTGTTAATAGGAATTATATAGCGCAACCAAGACACCAATCGATGTGAAAGTTGTATTTTTTAAGTCATGATTTTTGTTTTACAAAATAATACAATTGGTTAAAAGAGAAATCAATTAATTATTTAATAAAAATCTAATCAGTTGAAAAAATCATCATCCAATCAATTATTAGATAGAAGAAAAATTAAATTGCTCTTTTTGTTTCATAAAACCAATCAATTTTATATTAAGCCAATCGAGCTATTGTAGGAATTCAATCTATTGAGTCTGCAGTGAAATTTTAATTTTTAATAGATATAAAATAATATGAAATTGAACACTACTCACAATAATATATTTGTTATATAGTTTGTAAAGACAAAAAACAATATGAAAGATTTCTTCTAACTAACTCTATAAGATGATGTGAATAAGGATATTGTTATTGTTATTGACTTCAATTACAATTCTAGAGGCGTATATATAGTATCTCTATGCTATAACTTCAACGAATAAAAATAAAATTTTCCGCAAAAAACTCTTTACTAAACATTTTGAGTTCTCTCCTATTAAAACTCATTTATTTTACTTCCTAAAATTACTCTTATCCTTCTTTTATTCTCACAATTTTCCACCTCGATCACACTTTGAAATCTACTCAAATTTTGGACGATCAAAATATGGTATTCGTATCTCCATGCCTAACATGGAACAACATTGAGCAATTTCAAACAGTGTTAAAACTTGCTTCCTGACACTAGTTTAGTCAGCATGTCTGTGGGGTTTTCATCTGTGTGTACTTTTACAAGAGAAATGTTGCCTTTCTCTATAACATCACGTACGAAGTGATATCTTACATCAATATGCTTGGTACGAGTATGATGAACCTGATTTTTAGCCAAATGAATTGCACTTTGACTATCACAACTCAGATTCATACAATCTTGTTGAAACCCCAAATCATCTAGAAGACTCCTTAGCCATAATGCTTCTTTCACCCCTTCTGCTACTGCTATGTACGCAGCCTCTATAATAGATAGTGCCACTGTACCTTGTAACATCGATCGCCAACTAACTGGAGCACCTTATATTTTATATACATAACCGGTTGTAGAACATCTTCTGTCTAGATCACCAACATAATCAGAATCAACAAAGCTGCTAATTTGACATGATTTTTCACTAAAGCATAAACCTATGTCAATGGTACTCTTCAAATACTTTAATATCCACTTGACTGCTTCCCAGTGTGTCTTACCTGGATTTGCCATGAACCTGCTAACAATACTGACTACCTATGAAATATCTGGGCGTGTACACACCATAGCATATATTAGGCTACCGACTTTACTAGCATAAGGTATATTTTCCATGTAAGCCTTATCTTCTACTATTGTGGGAGATTGTTTACCAGAGAGCTTGAAATGTGGAGCCAACGGTGTTACTACTGGCTTAGCATTTTTTATTTCGAACCTTTCAATAACGTACTCAATGTACCCTCTCTGGCTCAAGAATAATTTTCGGATTGATCTCTCTCTTTTAATTTTCATGCCTAATATTTTTCGTGCAACACCCAAATCTTTTGTTTCAAATTCTTTACCAAATTGAACATTTAACCTATCTATCTCCACCTTGCTCTTAGAAGCAATAAGTATGTCATCCACATACAATAGAAGATAGATATAATCACTTCCAGAAAGCTTATGAATCTATACATAACTATCATAATTACTTCTGGAAAAATCTTATTTTAACATAAAGAAGTTAAATCACTTATACCATTGTCAAGGAGATTGTTTTAATCCATATAGCGATTTCTTTACGCAACCTACTTAATTTTCTTTACCCTTAACCTTGAAACCCTCAAGTTGATACATGTAAATTTCTTTCTCTAAGTTACCATGTAAGAAAGCTGTCTTTATATCTACCTGTTCCAACTCAAGATTACCCTGAGCAACAAGACTCAAAAGCACCCTTATGGAAGTATGATTCACCATAAGAGAAAATATCTCGTTGTAATCAACACCTTCTTTTTGTGCAAATCCCTTTGTTACTAACCTAATTTTGAATCTTGTACCATCTGACTTAGTAGGATCTTCTTTTCTTTTATACACCCATTTACAACTAATTGCAGTCTTTTTCACGGACAATGGGACCACCTCCTATATCTTGTTCTTATGGAAAGATTGCATATCTTCTTCCATGACCAACTAACTTTCTCTATCTTTTGTCTTTGATAGCAAGTTTGAAGGTGACCGGCTCATCATCCTCAACCAAAAGTGCATAATCTAACAAGTTTACCTACTTATAATGTCTCAGAGGCTTATTTGACCCAAACTTCTGAACGAATTTATAATTTTTCTTTGGCCTAGTGGATGCCAAAGAATCTTGCTGCTGCTGTTGTAATGCATGTTTATTTTCTCGCTGAATCTCCTCATGATCAAGTTCATCTTCTGCATCATCTCGAATAACATTAGGATGCTCCACCTGAACATTATTAGAATCTATTTGTTGGTATTTAGACTCTAACTCCACCACTTGATTATTTGAAGTTTTTCCAACATCACCATCATCTGGCATCGTATCTTTAGACAAAGCTACCATAGATCGTTCATTAAAGATAACATCTCTGCTAATTACAAATTTAGAATCATTTATGCTCCAAAGATAATACCCTTGAACCCCTCTTGGATACCCCAAAAAGATTGCCTTTTTAGCTCTATCATCAAGCTTATTATCTTTGACATGATAATAAGTTGTGCATCAAAAAACTCTGAGTTTCTCGTGATCTGCATTTTTCCCTGACTACACTTTACAAGGTGTGTCTCCATCTAGAGAAGAATGTGGGGATCGGTTCACTATGTAGCAAACTGTAGCAACTGACTCCGCCCACCACTCTCCGCGTAACCCATAATTAGAGCGCATACACCGTGCCTTCTCACGTAGCGTACATTCAGTCGTTCAGCGACTCCATTCTATTGTGGTGTTTCTCTAACTGTCCAGTGTCTTACCATTCCTTCTCAATCACAGAACTCCTTCAAAGCCCCATCCATGTACTCTGTGCCATTATCTAATCGTAGAGTTTTCAGCTTCCTACCTGTTCGGTTTTCAACCATTGCTCTCCATCACTTAAAAGTGTCGAATACCTCATTCTTATACTTGAGGAAGTAAACCCGAACATACCTAGAATAATCATCAACAAAAGTAACAAAATACATGAAACCATCCTTGGAAGTAACTTTAGACGGGTCTCAAACATCAGTATGCACGTAGTCTAACAACCCTCTACTTTTGTGCTTGCTTGTAGAAAATTTTACCCTGTGTGTCTTTCCATACACGCAATGCTCACAAAATTCCATTTGTGGTTTCTTCATATTCTTTAGCAAACTTTGTCTACAAAGCACTGATAGACCTTTCTCTGACATATGTCCAAGCCGCATGTGCCATATTCTTGTGCAATTTGTTTGATCTCTACTTCCACCGATTTCAACTGCTAACTGACCTGTGACTATTGTCCCTAAAAGAGAATAAAGATTACCGTGACGAACTCCCTTCATCACTACCAAAGAACCACGAACAACTTTTAGTACCCCATTTTCTGCAACTATTTTGCAACCATTTTTCTCCAACAAACCTATAGAGATAAGATTTTTTCGCAAGTCAGGAATATGTCTCACATCCTTTAAGGTTCTTACTATTCTATCATGTATCTTGATTCTTATAGTACCCAACTCCACAGTTTTACAAGCATGATCATTGTCCATTAAAACTGTGCCACCATTTATGCTTTAATAGGTAGCAAACCACTTTCTATTTGGACACATATGGTAAGATGCTCCTGAATCAAGAATCCACTTATCGAAGATTTCATCAGATTGTTCTGTCATAAAGTAACAGTCCTCCTCATCATTTGAGACGTAGCTTGCTTCTTGCTTTTTTTTTTAGTTGTCATTGTTCTGTTTCTTGAAATTTATCTTCTTATTTGGACAATTTACTTTGAAATGTCTAGGCTCTCCATATTTAAAGTATGTTCTCTCTGCGTGAGGTCTAGATTTTGCCTTAGACTTTCCATGTTTATTACCTTTTCCTCTTTCATTAGTCCTTCCTTTAGCCGCGAACAATCCTTGTGCTTGATCATTATACTCTCTTCCATTTGGAGATGATATTACACTTGTAGCAACCTTACGTAGATCATCCGCTAAAAATGATGCTCTCATCTCATGCATGGTCAGAGTGTCACCTACCAGCATCAATGTCTGCACCAGATTTTCATAGGACTTCAATAATGAAAGTAACAATATGAGTGCCTGATCCTCATCATCAACCTTCACATCTATATCCTTTAAGTTTGATATAATCCTATCAAACTTATTGATATATTCTCGGATCGAGGTACCTTCTTTCATCTTGCATGTATACAATTTAGATTTTAAGTAGATCCTGTTAGTTAGAGTCTTCGTCATGAAGTTACTCTCTAACTTTGCCCAAACGCCTGTTGCAGTTGCTTCTTCATTTACCAAAAAAGCAACATCCCTCTCAGGGCATAAGATTATTCAAGGCATAAGATTATTGCAGCCTATGCCTTAAGATCTAATTCTTCCCAATCTTCATCTTTCATTTCCTCCGACTTTTTCTCTTTTCCTGCCAGTGCCTTGTGTAATTTTTGTGATATAAGTAGATTTTTCATCTGCATCCTCCATAAGAAAAATTATTTTTTCATTAAACTTTTCGATTTCATATTTTTCTACTTTGACATTACCACTAGTAGAAGCCATTATATTTAAAATTGAATTTTATCACGCAAATAATGAATAATACAACGTTGGCTTTTGATACCAATTGTTGAGTTTACAGCAAAATTTTGACTTCTAATAGATACAAAGTAATATGAAATTGAACATTACTCATAATAATGCACTCACTATATATTTTATAAAGAAAAAAATAATATGAAAGATTTCTTCTAACTAATTCTATAAGATGATGTGATTAAGGATATTGTTATTGTTATTGACTTCAATTACAATTCTAGAGATGTATATATGGTATCTCTATGCTATAACTTCAACGAATAAGAATAAAATTCTCCGACAAAAAACTCCTTACTAAACATTTTGAGTTCTCTTCTATTAAAACTCATTTATTTTACTTTCTAAAATTACTCTTATCCTTCCTTTATTCTCACACAATCAATTAGATGTAAAATAAAGAATTATTGATTATATACCAAAAATACAATTTTATAGTTTATGAATAATTTTAAACCAATCCAAAATATGGTAAAAAAATAAAATAAATTTTTTTAAAAGTGTTGGACTAAAAGGATGAAATCCAACAAAAATACTTTGAAAACTTGAATTTCTTTTTTAGTGAGAATTAAATTGGTGAAAGTAAATTAATTAAATTTTAAGTGTAAAAAATATCATCTAATTAGAAATGAATTAAATTAGATGTCTATTCACTTACGTCACATGTTATGAGCACCCATTTATTCGGACACCTTTGTCACGAACATTTCGAACAATGTTAAAATTGCTACCTTAATTTGTAGATATAAACTTTTTTTTTTATACTCATTTTTAGTTAAAGAGACTTAAAATAATGAGAACATCTAAAAGCATCTTTTGCTAATTATCCTATTTAGTAACAAATTATGAGAAAATGGATAAACTAAATATGACATTGTAATCATTGTCCAATGTACTCCCCTTTAAAATGACTTGAGACTATAAAAGGATTCAACTCATTTTTTTTTAAAGAAATTTTTCTGAAACTTTGGGATCATGTTTCCTTTGTTCTTCTCTAATTCTTTTCATTGTTCTTCATTTTATTCATAACTTTAAACAAAAAAAACTTATAAGATTATCATTTAAGGGTTTCAGTAATACAGCTGACAGTCAATTTTACTTAATTCTTATCCACATTAAAAGAGTTTATTTATCCTCTCGTAATATTAGTAAATATCACAATACTTATTTTTTACTATTATTTTTTATTTTTAGTTTTATTTTATTTATTTGTTACTAATAAAAATATTTTTTTACAAGTTTATTTATCTTTAATTTTTTTTAATCTTTCTTTACTCTATCTATTTTTATAAAATTATACGCGAATCAATTATGTAGCTCACAGAATTATAACAATTGATTGATGTTATAAAAAAAACAATTGGCATGCAATAAACCATTGTTGGAGTAATCCAACTGATGAGTTTGGCAAATAGCACTTCACAGTTCACATAACCACCATACCAACACCGGCAGAAAAATATTGCTAATTTGCTACGACGAGCCTATGATACGCAAAAACAACCTCTTAAAGGAAAAGAGTACTTGGATAGATGTAATGATCATAGAATTTCAAGAATTAGTAAGAATTAGGAAAAACTAAAGTTTTTAAACCCAAAATAGAAATTAAGAAGGAGATTTAGGATGAATACATCTAGAATATGAAATTGTTAATGATAAGATGGTAAATAAAAGATGAATGAATAATGAACAAATAAATAAATTAAAAATTAATTTTAAATTTAAATAATATATAAAGAATTACTTAATAAATAAATTAAAAAAAAACTCTAAACTAAAGTCTTAAAAAATATATGAATGATTATAACTAAGATTATGAAAATTAAACAGATTGTCAAACTGATAAAGTTAAATATTAAAAATTTAACAAAGACTCAACTAAAATTGATTTGAATATAATAAAATAATATATTTATAATTGTCGAAACCATGATTATAAATCTAATATACTTGCTTGCATAAGAGCTTTTTTGCACTTGATTGTACATAGGTCTTTTTTCTTTTTTTTATAATATCATTTTGTTTTATGTTATTTTTTTGTTTTGAGTAATAAAGATTAGATTCTAAATCTTTTGATTATTAAAATATTTTAATATATATCATGTCACAAAATTATTTATATATCTTAAAAAAATTAAGTTAATAAAAATAAATAAATAAATAAATAATTGTATTTTTAAGAAAGTTGAAATGACATGTTACCAAGAGTTTAAGTTTGACTCTCAACTGGATTTTATCATGGCTAAAGTTTATGATATACTAATGCAATAGTTACAATAATTTTTTTTATAGTTATTAGCATAGAATTGCCCATTTTTTTTTATCACATCACTTAAATTATTTCCTGCCCGTGAGCCTGGAATTCAACGCAAGAAATTATGACTATATGGTCAAACATGCATAAGATCTATGTCATTTTAAATTGCCTTTTCGTTAGTAGGACCCTATTTGGTATTTAGAGTAATCCATATTGTATATTCTTTCTTAAAATTGTCACTTTCATACGATAGATTATCTATAATCTAATATTGAAAAAAATAAGATTAGTATTTAAATCAAAATAAAAATTTAAAAATTAAAGATAGTATTTTAAAGATAAGATAAATGAATAATAAAATAATAATTTATAAATACGAGAAGAAAAATTTAGAATAGCGTAACATATAACACAGTGCACAATTCAATTAAATTGGATAACACAATCAATTGATTGAATTGTAAAAATTCATATTATTTTAAAGATTTCAATGGATTGGTAATATAAACACTCGATTGAACAAAAAAAAAACTCACATTGTAAGCACAATTCAATCGATTGTATAACAATTCTAATCGATTGAATTTTGAGAACTCATATTGCCGTGTAAAAATCAATCAGTTGTATTATACTTCCAATCGATTGAATTCTAAAAAAAAAAAACATACTGTCTTGCAACATTCAATCGATAGTGTTGTACGTCCAATCGATTGAATTGCCAACAAACACCGATTTTACAAATCTTTACGTATGTAACGGATCAAAAATAAAATACTAATTGATTAGGATTGCCAAAATATTTATTACGATTAATAAAAATTTAATTCTGTAACACCCTAGCTTTTAGCACGTCATGATCGTGCCAAAAGTAAGGCATTACTAACCTATTTTTCTTATTAACTACTTAATACTGAGCCTTTACGTCGATATCGCGTTTCAATTTATAAGAAAATACCATAAAATTATTTTTAGTAATTAAAATCACATAACAAAAGGTCTTCGAATAACAATAATCACATAATTATTAATAATAATAGATGCCTTACAATTAAATTCAATGTAAAACTCAAATACAATACCTATCCCTCTGGACAAAATAAAAACCCTGAAGCAACAAGGGCGAGGGAATTCTATAAAAAACAACAGGAACCACAAATAAATCTACTACTCGTCTGCAGCTTCTTACTGAATCTCCGAACCTGTGTCACTGAAAGGGTGGAAGATTTTGGGGTGAAAACAAACCACGCGTTCTCAGTAGGGATTGGGAATGCCGTAAAAGTAATGAATTCAATGCAAATAATTAACTTACTCAGTAAAACTATTTTGTTAAACCTTTGAAAATACTTTTATCTCTACTTCAGATAAATAATTACTTTTCTTTAAACTTCTTAACTCAAAACAGATTTCAATCAGTTTATCGATTTTTTAGTCGAACCGATCAGTTTGGTCCGATTTTAATAACTATGCCTACAGCCTTATCTTTTCAGGAAGACAGACGAGTAAGCCGACGAGAATTTTGTTGAGAAATTGATTGTACTTAATTGTTGTATTATCATATATATTTTTCCTCGCTTTTGTTATCATTATTTATTTTTGTAAAAAAGGATAAGAGTTGTGATTTTATGATATGTTTGTATATTACTTGATGATATATTCTTATATGTATAAAAGTGCGGTTATGATTTGTATGTATGTATGAATATATGAAATGAGAAAAATGTACTTTTGGTTTTCAAAAAAAAAATATATCGATAAAGTTTTCAGTTAAAGGCTCCTACTTATTATTGTGAATATAGCAAAGTGGTCGTAATACTCACACTATTAGAATAGCACAGCCAGAAGCGTGACATTATGATAGTAAGGATATTACATTTTTAACCACATAGAGATAATATTTTAAAAGCGGTAATGCTAGAGAGACAAAAAAAATAACAAAAACTTGTCTTATTTAACATTCATTAATTACAATAATTAATAAATATTAAATAAGATAAATTCTAACTGTTTTTAGCTAATTCTTTTTAGTTACCAAATATTTTCATTTTAGAAGAGTCATTCGCATGCATTTAATATCTTGAATCCATGAATGTTAGTTTTGGTCTTTTTGATATGTGGTGGTTTTGCACATGATATATAAGCTACATATTCATTATCAATTATCTTCACTTGATCGGTGTATTTAAAAAAAATAATTAAAAGTATTTATTATGAAAATATGAATTAATTAACCCATGTATATGTTATTGGCTATGAAGCATGGATACTTCGCTGAATTGTTATGTTTGCGTGTCGAATACATTTTGAAAATGACATTCATCGATATTCGATTGACATTTGTGTTTGGCTGTTCGCTGTGTCCAACTGTGTCTTAATAAAAAAATATAAAATTTTTCTTCGGACACACTTGGACACACTTGGACACACTTAAATACCATCACGTGTTAGTGTGTCTACTCTTATTCTAAATATATATTCTTGAAATAAATTTAGATATAGTATATATTATTATTTATTAAAACAAAAAAATATTTTAAATACTTGACATAATTAAAATAAGACATTAAAAATAAATTAAAAAATTATATTTTAATATCAATAAAATGTCAAAATATCATTAAGATTTATCTAAAAAATACTTTATATTTTATATATATACGTGTCCTCGTATCTTATAAGATTTTGAAATTCGTGTCAGCGTGTCCCGTATCGTATCGTATCCCGTACTCGTGTCAGTGTGTCCGTGCATCATAAGTTATTGGACTTATAAAAATAATAGAAGGTTAAAGACTACTCTTTGACTTTTTGTTTCCATGAACCCATATGTATTTACAGACCAAAAGCTACAGAATATTTTCATAATTTCATTTTCAATCAATTTCAGTTAAGTAATAAGTCATGTAATTTTTGTTGAAATGTTGATAAATCATATTGAATGTGAAGGATATGGTTTTATTGAATGAATAAATTTTCCATTTTTAGTGTCATTTTAAATGTGAAGGCCATAAGAATTTGGTTTTGATCATTATATATTTTTTTACTGGTATTTTTAGTATGTTATGTAAAGTACTTCAGTTATTGTTAGAAAAAGTTAGTCATGTCTTTTATTACTAATTTATAGGCAAATGAGTTTTGTTTTTAATTAATTGGGTGTTTTATATGTGAAAGTAATTTTGATGATTTATAGTATTTTAAATTTTATAATAATTTTTTGCTATAATAATTAAAATTTTTGACATTTTGATTGTTTGAAAAATGTTTGCATGAATAATGAATTTTTAGAATTTAAAATAATTAAAACAATTAATAAACAAACGTATTAGTATTTAATTGCATATATTTTTTATTATTAAATAAAACAAAGACATCAAATAAAAATTTAGCCAAATTATTAAAGTTTTGTTTAAAGAAATAATCTAACGATTCAACTTCTAACGATTTTAACGGTAATATCCATGGCAGCAATCTCTTTGTCAGCAGTTCTAACAATAGTGTGGAGTTCAGTGGTGGTCACGGCGGCAGTAGCATCACCCTCCATTGCCTCCCTCATCGCGTTCTATTCATTGCGTCAGCGATGGCGGCTCTGACCACACTAGCAACAATGGCAACGGCGACGCTGCTACCTCAACGATGATGGCGATCTCGACGGTGACTTCTCTCTCTCCTCCGTGCGTTGTCCGTGTTCCCCATTCTAGCGACAGGTGTGGCTACAATGACTAGGGTTAGACAGTGACAACGGTGGCGTCTTCAACAGCGATGGCTCCCAGGGTGGTGATTGGACTCGATGGGAATGACGTAACAACACTCCCCTTTCTCTTCTCCGCTGCGCTTTCTCCTCTGCCTCTCTGCTTTTTCTTAGCGCGATCGCCCTCACTCTCCGTCTCTCCCTCTCAAGCTAATTCTTACCTTATCCATTAATTTGGGGAATCAAATCCAAACTTTTGAAATTGAGGAGAGGAAGACTGAGTGAGAAATTACAAATTTTTTACCTCTTTGTTCAGATGGTTTTAAAGAGCTTGGCGTGATGGTCACATGGCCGAAAACAATGCGGTAATCGGAGCTCTGGATTGAGAGATATGGGAGTTTGAAGTTTGAGAAGGGGTTAGAGTTCTTGATTTTACCCTTCTCCCAAATTTTAGCATGCCCCGTGTGTTTTGAGGGAAAGGAAGGCTGAATACATTTTATATGTTGGGCTACATTTTATATGTTGGGCCTTAGGTCCAGTTTGGATCTGGTCCAATCGGTTCGATCTGTTGATTTGTTTTTGGATCAAAATTTTTAAAATTAATATCAAAATTCGTATGTGTAATATTTCTACTGCTCTAGATTATAAAAATTTAATTTTCTAATTTTTTGAATAATTATTAATTTATTTGCTAATTATTTATTAATTTTGTAGGATTTACATTAATTAACTAAAACTTAAAGTATTTATAAAATCAATTTAGTCTTTCTTAATAGATTATTTTCTAAAAATAAGAAACTCGAATTAAATTATAAATTATTTATAATAAAAATTACTTAAATTAAATTATATAATTCTTTCATTACAAAATTTTAATCTCTATTATGAAAAATATTCAATTATAATAACATTACTTAAGAATATTGAATGATTTAAAATCAACGTATCTCTTAATTTATTTAATTATTTTTAGTAAAATAATTTTCTTAAAATAAAATCCTCAACAAATATAATAAATCATAGATAACTCATTATTTAATTTTAGAAAAATTCAAGTTGTTGCATTCTACCCACTTTACAAAAATTTTTGTCTTCGAAAATTATTATAATAAAATAAGTTTGAACACAAATCAAAGAAAATAGGATCCATGAAGAGAAATACAGACAATGTCAAAGATAATATTTGAAAAGAGTCAAGTAGAAAATTAGATTCACAGACAATTAAAGGTATACAAGAATAATAAGGTATGGTTGAAAAATATTTGAAACAAAGAATTCGCTACAAGTAATCAAATAAGAGAATTCGCTACAAGTAATAAAATAAGAGATAACACCAAATCATATTGGCATAAATAAAGATTATACGTTGAAACGAGGCTAACTTCATAACCTTTCCCGTGATCCGTGTCACTTATTATTTCTATTTCGTCTATGATAACCCATTAGTGTTCCTATATACATAAATCATTAGTATTAAATTGGCCAGACCTAATACCATGAGATATGCAATAGTAGACTAACAGCGTTAATTATCAGATAGTCATGCATATAAAATTTAGACTCTTGTTATCAGGACAAGTCACAAAATATGACAGACACTCAGAGTATGCAGTGAAGTATAGTTAGTCTATTCTCAAGGCTTTAACAGGAACGAACTGCTCTGATACTATATTGTAATGATCCAACTTCCAGTGACTCTAACAGTAATACCCATAGCGGCAACCTCTTCGTTAGCAGCTCTAACAACCGCGTGGAGCTCAATGGTGGTCACGGCAGTAGCATCACCCTTCGCTGCCTCCCTCTTTGCGTTCTGTTTATTGCGTCAGCGACAGCAGCTCTGACCACACCAGCGACAATGGTGACGGCGAACGCTACCTCGACGACGACGGCAACTCCTCTCTTTCTCTCCTCTGTGCATCGTCCACATTCCCTGTTCTAGCGGCGGACAATGGTGACGTTGAAAGCTTCCAGCGACGGGCATGACTGCGATGGCTAGGGTTCGACAGCGACGACGGTGGCATTTTTGACGACAACGACTCCACAAGTAGTGACTGGACTCAACGGGGATGACGGAACGACACTCCTCTTTCTCTTTTCCGTCGCATGCTCTCCTTTGCCTCTCTGCTTCTTCTTGGCGCAATCACCCTCGCTCTCCCTCTCTTCCTTGCGAGCATCGATGGCGACGGCGGTTTTTAGCCCTGTCGGCATCGTCTGCTTCTTCCTTCCTTTCTTCCCTTCTCCCCGAGCCCCTCTTCTCTTTTTTCCTTCTACTCCGTGTGTGTTATACATTTTTGGGTTTGGGTTAGAGTTAGTGAAATTAGAGTTAGGAATTGGGAATTAGGATTTTTTTATTTGGGAATTTAGGATTAGAGTTAGAATTTTTATAAAGGAATAAGGTTAAAATAGACATTTTAATAAAATTCAAGGGTAGAATAATAATTTTAAAACTAAATGTACTCCATTAAAAATATTCAAGAACACTCTTTATTAATATATCGCTAAGTTCAAATAATTATTTTTAATTTAATTTATAAAATAAACATATTAATCACATTCTATAAAGTACCGTTTAAATTCAAATATCAATTATCTAAATTAAATCATATAAATTATTTATCATTTTTTCATCATCAGAATCTTAATTTGAAATTATATAAAATAATCAATTATAATAAAATTATACAAAAATATTAATTAACTTAAACTCAAAATATTTATAAATTTAATTTTATCATTCATAATAGATTAGTTTCTGAAAATAAGAAACTCGAATTAAATCATAAATTATTTATAATAGAAATTACTTAAATTAAATTATATAATTCTTTTCTTACTAAATTTTAATCTTTATTATGCAAAATATTCAATTATAATAAAATTACATAATGTTGATTGATTTAAAATCAACTTATCTCTTAATCTATTTAAATACTTTTAGTAAAACAATTTTCTTAAAATAAAATCTTCAACAAATATAATAAATCATAGATAACTCATTATTTAATTTTACAAAAATTCGAATTATTACACTAACACAAATAATAAACAAAATTTAAAATCTTAAATAATATATGTTCTTTTAATTGAATTTTACATAATAAAAAAGTTCTATTTATTAAAAAAAATATATAATTTTTAAAAAATAATGATGAGTGAACTAATTGGATTATATACAAATACATCATGGATGAAGAAGAGCTTACTAGGTATCACGATATTAAAGTATTTTTTCTTTTGTTTGAAAATTTTGCTATTTGAATATTTTCTATATTCTATATTGTCATTCATCATGGAAAGAATTGTGTCTAATGAAATAGAAACAAATGAATTAAATATGTACTAAATAATTAAATATTAAGTTAGAATAGTTATACAAATAAAAAATAATAATCTAAATACTGAATGAGTATAGTCTATTAATATATTGAAGGAACAATTTTAATAGTCGATTTTACTTTTATATAATAACAAATTTATTTACTTATTTAACTTTTTTTATTAGTTAAAATGTGTTCTAAAAATAAATCTAATAATTTTTAAATACTTACTTTTTCTAATATGATTAAATATCAATCAATTATGTTATATGTACACTAAAATTAACTATTAAAGTCAGCTATTAGCTAGAATAAAATATATGTTAAAATATAAAATACATTAAAAATAAATCAAAATACATATATATTTATATATAAATATATTGATAATTTATTTTGTTGTACAAATAGCATTTTTGTATATCAATATAATCAAAAGAGATTAATCTCTCATTCCATATAACATGTAAAAAATTTTATTGTTCATGTATAAAATTCATTATTCATAGGTTTAAAAAATTTTATTGTTTATGTATAAAATTCTTTATTCATAGATTAAAAAGATTAAACGATGAAATAGATTTAAGAAACACATTAGTTTAGTATTTAGAGCAATCCATATTATATGTTCTTTCTTAAAACTCTCTCACTTTCATATGGTAACTATTTTTTTCAGCTAAATTGGGTTGATCTAGTGGTTAATTTATTAGTCCACTTAAACAAGTATCGAAGATTTGAATTCCGTCTTGTGTATGTAATAACTCATTGACCAATGATAAACCCTTAAATAGAGTTAATAAAAAGAGTCACATTAATTTTATTATCTATTAATTCAAAATTCTTCTCACCACATAAAGATAATATTTTAGAAATGTTAGGACTTAGGATTTTGATTTTTTAGATATGTCGTGTTTCTGCACATAATATAAGCTAGATATTCATTATCAATTATCTTCACTTGATTAGTGTATTTTAAAAAAAAAAACAATTAAAAGTGTTTATTATGAAAATATTGATTAATTAATAACTAATTTTTTGTTGTCTGAATTGTTAATATCTTATTCATCTATGAATACAATATCCTAATTCCCAGGTAAAATGTGGTCCTAAATATCCTTGCAGGAAAAGAAACTAACCTTTTATTTTTATTTATTTAGGTCTAATAAATAGTGTCATGAAATTACTTAATTGTTAGAAAAATTTAAACCGATAAAAAATATATAAATAATTATATCTCCAATTTTCTTATTTTAAATCTTATGGTTATAAAAATTCTGATCAAAGTTACAAAATTGTTTGTCCTAAAAGTATCCCTAACAATTAGTAGGCGTAAATTTTCAAATAGTTGGAAGATAATGAATAATCCCTGGTTCTGCTAGCTACCAGAGCTAGTAGGGGATAGGTCATCTTTGTGCTTCAAAACTTTATTTGTTTCTGTCGAAAATGTGTGTGAGTGACAAGAAACGTGTTTTT
>NC_029780.3:97533920-97593847 GCF_000817695.3 Arachis duranensis
AACATTGAGTTGGTTTTTAAAAAATTTATCAATATATAAATTAAAAATTTTATAAACTCTTTTTTATAATTTTTTTAACATGAAAACTATATAAAAGAAATATTACAATATCAATAATATATTATAAAATTATAAAATATCAATAATTTATAGTGTATTTAGTTAAAAAAATGATCACATATCTTATCAATTAAAATTAATTCTTTTAAAAAATTTTAAAAAATTTAAAAGCAAATTATAAACTATTAATTATGTGAAAGATACCGTGTCCTTATAGAATATATTTTTTTAACAACGTAAATTTAAAAAAAATGAGTATTTTTTATAAGAAAAGAACATCTAAAATACACAATATGATTACTAAAACATAATTACACAAGTCATTATTAATATTTTATATAATAATATAAATGTTAAATATGTTAATATTAAAAAATAAATGAATTTTTAAATAAATATAAATATTATTATATAAAAACTAATTTAAAAAATATAAAAATTTGAGAATATAATATTAAATTAATTAAATAAAAAATATTAATAAAATAAATAATTAAAACATAAATTCATTGCATAATAAAAAATAGTATATATAAAATTATTAAATTATAGAAAGTGTATCTGTATCTCTATATAGTTTCACTCTGGATCAAAGTGTCTCAAAAATTCAAAAACACAATCTTACCAATCGGAGAAACGGAAAGCAGTAATCCATACCTCACATCTCCGGAACTAACACGTAATCGGCTAATTGTTAGAAATTCCCTATTATGCATTGGATTACATTATACTCAAAGTTTCATGTTATTATCAGAAATTCAGAATAGATTAGAAGAAAACTTTGTTGAAGATCGACAGACACTTCAAAATATCGAGCTAAAACGGATGAAATTTGAGAATATCTCCAACATTTTCATCGTTTCTTTTCACTACTTATTAAGCATTTATTCTTCTCTTCGTAGCAAATTTTGAATAATTCCATTACTAATCAAGAGGGCCCAAACATATAATATAGCCTCTATAGGCAAGTTCTAAAATAAATATACATACATATACACTGTTAAAGTTTTCTAAAATAAAGATGGAGAAAATCTAAACAAAATAAAACACATAACTCAAGATAGCTTCACCGTCTTTCAAACGAATTCTAGCTCAATGTGGAGCACCAGGACCTATATTTGAAAAACAGTGGATAGATACGGAATGAGAATCCCCGACCCATGGATTCCCAGTACAGTAAAAATGTCAAATAGATACAATATAAGGCAACAGAAAACTCATTAAGCAATCTTAAACTCCAAACATCATTCTTTCCATCCTAGGTTCTCACTAATCCGAAATCAGGAAACTGCCATAAGAGTTCTAATCTAATTCATCTGTCTCCAAGTTCCACAATCTTCCAATCTTTAAATAAAATGACGGGCGAAAAAATACCGATTAAGAAATTTCGGTAAAAATCAGCGTTGCGAGTACAGTTTTCAACCGACGAAAATTCCACTAACAATTTAAAAAGGGTGTCACAATTTAAATAATTAATTGGGAGTAGAATTTCCAGTTCGTTTCCCAACGAGTTGACAAAAGGGTGTAATTTATTAGTCAAGAATTTTCTGAGAAATTTTTTATGTTTGAAAAATGGAAAAGTGAATAACTGAAAATTAATGCAAGGAGCAATTAATAAGAGATGTTGTGTATTTGGAATAAAAGATCTTGGCTAGGAGAAGATTAATTCGAATTTCTATCCTTGTTGGTTTTTCCAAGTATAATAATAAAAGGTTATTACTTCTACTTAGTTATCCTCTAACAAATAGGGAAAAGTTAAAAAGGTAAGACCAACTCTAATTCACAAGTTCTAATCACTTCCCAAGAAAGGATTAGAGTTAGTGAAAATCCAGTTGACAGCAATTTCCAATTACATATTATCACTTGAGTATTCCAACTCAAGGGTTTCCTATTAATCAACTCCAAAACCAAATTGAGAATCTACTCCATTAACATGAATGTCATTTCCACAAACATGTAAAGGGAGTAGATATAAGACATGGTAATTAAAATAAATTAATAAAAGAAAATTTTAAAGCTGATAATTAATCGAAGAAAATCAAATAGAAAATGGGATTAAATGTAAAAATTATTCATTGCATTAATAAATCCCAAAATTAACAATATCTATATATAACCATGAGCAAATTAAGTAGAAAATAAAAGAGTAGAGTAATAGAAAGGCAAACTATAATGAAGAAGTCTCCAATCGAAAGTAATAGTAGCTCTCTCAATATCCAATCCAAAAGCATAAAACTAAAATCTAAGAACCCTAGGAGAAGTAGTGTTTTTCTCTAAGATTTAAAACTAAAAACTAAAACTAAGTGAATGTGAATGGATGATGAGTCTCAGCTTGCCCCCTGCCTCTAGTTTGTGTTTCTGGGCTTGAAACTGAGTCCAAAAGCAGCCCAAAATTGCCCCCTGCGAGTTCTGATTAGTGCAGCACGTGACGCATTGTCACGCATACGCGTCGCTGAAAATGCGCCAATGTGCGCGTAAGCCATGCAAGCGCATCGATCCTTGCTGGTCAGCTCCTTTGTTTCTTGTGTTCCTTCCAATTTTTGCATGCTTCCTTTCCATCCTCTAAGCCATTCTTGCCCTATAAAGCCTGAAAACACTTAACACACAGATCACGGCATCGAATGGTATAAAGGGGAATTAAAATTTGTTAATTTAAAGGCTTAGGAAGCAAGTTTTCAAGCATGGAACAAAATTAGGAAGGATTTGTAAAACCATGCAATTTGTATGAATAAGTGTGCGGATCACTAATAAAAATCACTCAATTCAGCACAAGATAAACCATAAAATAGTGGTTTATCAATCTCCCCACACTTAACCATTAGCATGTCGTCACGCTAAACTCAAGGAGACCAAAAGAATGAATGGGGGAAAATAAAACTCATGCAATGCAACCTATGTAGATGAATGCAACTATATGCTAAGATGTTTCTACCTACTTGGTTAAAAGTAAACAAGTTCTCCAAGACAAACATAAATCAGATTCCACTAATTCAAATCACATAATAAGAGACAAGTAAACTTGTAAGAAGAGAGCTCATGAAAGCCGGAAACACAGAATCAAGCATTGAACCCTCACAGGAAGTGTATATGCACTCTATTCGCTCACGTGTCTAGGGTTAATCCACTCTAATCTCTTCTAGTCATGCTTTCTAAAACTTTGTTTTTCATCTAACCAATCAACAAATATTTAGTGTACAAATGCAAACATCATGAGGGCTTTTCAAGGTTGTAATGGGGCCAAGGTAAAGGTGAGGATATATGTATGGCCAAGTGAGCTATAAATTGAATCTTTGACTATCCTAAGTTCTCGCCTAACATATACACACTCTATATAATTCTAAAATCATGCTTAGCTATCCAAAGTCTCACTTTTGCAAAATTCCGCACACTTATGTATTAGTTTTAATTCCATCTCATATGCATTGATCTTTTTATTGTCTTAACATTGGGGTAATTTTGTCCCCTATTCATTATATATATATATTTTTTTGAGATCATAATATATCAATGCATATGGTTTCTCTAATTTCACACAAGTGAGCACCAAAGTTTCCAATATTTGTCAATAAGAGCAAAACACCTTCTCATCAACCATAGTTCCCACATTTCTCCACACTTAGTTGACACACACAATCCCTGTCTTAAGCTAACCAAAGATTCAAATAGGGTAATTAATTATTTTTCTGCTTAAGGCTAGTGATGTGGTAGTATAAAGAATGAATGGGGGTTAAAAAGGCTCAAAGTGGCAAACAAAGGTAAATGAAATGGTATGCTATTTGGGATAAGTGAGCTATAATCAAATGATGGCCTCAATCATATATATGCATGAATATACACTAAATAGTGGATATATAGAATGGAACAAACTAAAGATTACAATCATAGAGAAAAAAATACACAAGAAGAAAAATCATGGTTAAATAGTGTAACCATATAATTAGGCTCAAAGTCTCACAGGTTGTGTGTTCTTAACTTAAAAACCATGTTCCAAATTAAAATCTTCAAAGAAGTTTAACAAAAAATTTAATTCGAATTAGTGAAATGCTATAAAATAGTGTCTTGAAAAGAAAATCATTACTTCAACCAAGCAGTACATACATGCAAGCAACTACTACCATGCAATCTATCCTACTTAACAAAAGAAAAATGACATATTGGTGTTAAGAGAGAGATTACCTCCGGAAGTCAGGTATTGAACTCCCCACACTTAAGGCTTGGCACGGTCCTCCATGCCGTCTGTGATGAGTAAAGTGGGGCTGGGAGCATCACTTCCTGTGTACAGCTTGTCATGGCTTTCCATGCTAGAATGTGAAGTGGAGTCCAGGGTATCTTTCTCTTCCGGAGGTGGGTGAGTACTAACAAGGAAGTCCTTCAAGTAGTTGTATTGGAGCTTGTTACGGCACTCTATTTGCTCAACCCGCCGGTCTTGCCGATCCAACCTCTCAAGGATCTGAAGAAGTAGCTAATTAGTGGAAGGTGCTTGTGGAGTGGGTAATGATAGAGCGGAATAAGAAGGGCCTTCAGGTCCGCTTGCGGAGGGTACTGGAGGTCTGATATGCTTTCCATTCGAGACATACTGATCATCCCTAGGAATCATAGCCTTTGTATCCCCAGCTTGATAGGAGACTCCCGCCGTAGAGACCAAATCTGTAACCAACGCGGGAAAAGAAAGGTTGCCCGCTATCTGTACGTGTCCCATGGCCTGCCGGATGAGTCGGGGCAAGTTGAGAGGTTGCTCTGTCAGAATGCACCAGATGAGAACAGTCATGTCAGCAGTGAATGTGGACTCATGAGTGCTCGAAAAGATGTAGTGGGATATAATCTGTACCCACGCGCGAGCTTCCAAGGTGAGTGCTTGGGCAGAGATACTATTGGGTTTTGCCCGGTGTTGTCCATAAATCCAACTGCTGTCAGGTTGTGCTATGACTCCAAGGACGTTGTCCCAGTCAAACTGATATGTCTGGCGCTTAAGCTAGGCCTCTTGATAAGCATCTAACCCGTCTGAGCTAGGTGGAAGATCCAATACTCTCGGAATGGCACGTTCGGAGACAGGGACCTGCTTCTAGCGAACATAGACAAACTGCAAGGTAGGCGAGTGAAAGTTGGAGTAGAATTTAACTACCCAAGAGAGATTTGCCTCCCGCGGCTGCCTCCTTAAGAATCCTCACTGTCTCTTTTCAATGTGAGGCTCCACAAAGTCAACAAAATGTATTGGAAGGATGAGTAGGTTCTCATTGTTGTAATTCCTTTCTGCCAAGATCGGGAACATCCGCTCACAGTAACGGTTAGTGAACTGTGCGGAGTCCCGTGTAGGAAATGCCTTTTCTGCTTCATCAACTTTGAGGGTCCTCTTCACCCGCTTAGTAGGTGGCTTGACGCTTGTAGAAGGTTGCGACTTAGCCGGTGCTCTTTTAGTTCCTTTTCTTGTCGATGTCTTGTCAGAAGCCTTCTCTTTTCCTCTCTTGGTGGCCATCCTGAAGAAGGAAGAAAGAGAAGTAATATCAAATATAGATAGCTAAAAATCGGAAGGAAGAAAGTCCAAATAATAATGAATGCCAAAGGAATAGAAAATGTCTTAAATACATGGTAGCTACAACATGCATGGAAGACATCGATAAAAATCATGAAGGCATATCATAACAAGTAGATGCAAGAAGGTTAAAGGCATGCAATCATAAGCATGAGAAGCATAGCTCAATCATCTATAGCAACAATGATATGTAACAAAATAATGAGCACTTGTATGATGACAATTATGAATAATAAGCTCAATATACATGGATTACAAGGATTGTTAAAAAATAGCATTAAAATGTAAGAATAAAATAGATGAAAAATCAAAATGCCATAAGAGCATTTTCACAAACACTTGGTGTACAATTTAAAAATAGGAATTAAAGTAATTAATCCAAGTGTATAGGAGACCCAAAATAAAATGTCAATTGTCAAATCACTCCTTATAATATCCACAAGCTAAAATATAGCAAAATAATCACCCAAATAAAGCTCCAACACCAACATAAAAATGCAAGAGAAAATTATGAAAAGGAAATTAAAAATAACAAAGCTAATATAAAATTAAAAATAAAAATAATCAAATGCAATAAATAAAGGTAGAATGAAAAAGTAGAAGAAAGGAAGAGAATAGACCTTAAAGAGAAGATGGAAATAGGAAGAAGAATGGGAGTAAGAATGAGAGAATATGAGTAAGAAGGGAAAAAGAAAAGAAAAGGAAATTGTTGCTGCCGGAGTTGGTTGTCTCCGGTGGGTGTCCGCCGGTGGTGGTGGGGGAAGGGAGGAAGAAAGAAGGGAGAAGTAGAAAGAATGAAGAAGAAAGAAGGAGAATTAGGATTTGAAAAAGAAAAGAATAGTGAAAGAAGAAGATTCTGGGCGACGCGCTGGGTTTAGTGACGTGGCGCATATGACGCGCACGCGTCGCCCATGCATACGCGTGGGTTGGCCAAAATCCAGGGGACGCGTAAGCGTCAGTCACGCGTACGCGTGACCATGGTTGTGCTAGACACACTTTACCAGCACCAAGGCCGCACAACTTTCAGGTGAAAGCACTTATTTACGTTGATTTTCAGCCCACGCGTACGCGTCGCTGACGCTTAAGCGTGGGTTGACTAAAATACGGGTGACGCACACACGTCGCCCACGTGTACCCGTGGGTTGGCTCGTGCACAAGGCACCCTTCCTGCACAGCTCCCGCGTAACTCTCGGGACATTTTTTGTAGAATCTCGCACATACGCATGACGCGTACGCGTCATAGATGCTTGCGCGTGGATGCATTTTTTAATTGTAGACAATTAAATGTAAACATGCAAAACTTTAAATTAATACTAATATAAATAAAATGAGTCTGATAAAAAGGGAAGATATACCATGGTGGGTTGCCTCCCACCTATCACTTTTGTTTAACGTCCTTAAGTTAGACGGTCTATAAGCTCAGTCCTCTTCCTCTGCTGGATCTGCCAAAAGGAAGATTTCTAGCTCCTTATTGTTTTTCGTCTTCTCACCATGATATAGCTTCACCCGGTGGCTATTAACTTTGAAGAAGTTGGGGCTAGAAGGGTGACTCAGGTGGAAGACTCCTTATGGCTCTGCCTTTTCCACTCTGTAGGGTCCTTCCTACCTAGATCTCAATTTTCCTGGTATGAGTCACAACCTTAAGTTATAGAGAAGGACTAGATCCCCATCTCTAAACTCTCTTCTCCTTATGTTCTTGTCATGCACAACCTTCACTTTTTCTTTGTAGAGCCTAGAGTTCTCATACGCTTCTAATCGAAGGTTCTCCAATTCTTGTAGTTGCAGCTTTCTTTCAATTCCGGTTCCCCCCAATCCTAAGTTGCATTCCTTCACCACCCAGTAAGCTTTGTGCTACACCTCCACTGGAAGGTGACAAGCCTTTCCATAAATTAGGCGGAATGGACTCATTCCGATGGGTGTCGTGTAAGCCGTCCGATAAGCCCAAAGCGCATCTCCAAGTCTGGAGCTCCAGTTCTTTCTGTTAGGCTTAACAATCTTTTCCAATATGCACTTTATCTCTCTGTTAGACACCTCGGCTTGCCCATTAGTATGGGGATGGTAAGCCGTCGCCACCTTGTGAATAATGCCATGTTTCTTCAGCAGACCTGTCATTCTCCTGTTACAGAAATGAGAACCTTGATCACTCACGATTGCTCATGGTGATCCAAAGCGACAAATAATATTATTTCGAACAAAAGAAACAACAACGTTAGCATCATCAGTATGGGTAAGAATTGCTTCCACCCATTTAGAAACATAATCAGCAGCTAACAAGATGTATAAGAAACCATTAGAATTTGGAAATGGACCCATGAAATCAATACCCCAAACATAAAAAATTTCACAAAACAACATAAGTTGTTAGGGCATCTCATCCTTCTTGGATATATTTCCAAACCTTTGGCATTAGGAGCAAGATTCACAGAAAGCAATAGCATCCTTAAAAAGTGCGGGCCACCAAAATCCACAGTCTAAAATTTTTCTAGCAGTTCTTTGAGGACCAAAATGTCCACCACTCTCAGAAGAGTGGCAGGCCTCTAAAATTGACTGGAATTCTGATTGTGGCACACACCTTCTAATTATTTGGTCAGCACCACATCTTCACAAATATGGGTCATCCCATATGTAGTACTTGGACTTGCTTTTAAGCTTGTCCTTTTGATGCTTAGTAAAATTATGAGGAAAGGTACGACTAACCAAATAATTAGCTATAGGTGCATACCAAGGAACCACCTCAGATATTGCTTGCAAGCTATCTAGTGGAAATGCATCATTGATAGGAGTGGAATCACTTTTAATATGCTCAAGGTGACCCAAGTGGTCCGCCACTAAATTTTAGGAACCACTCCTATCTTTGATTTCTAAATCAAATTCTTGCAGCAACAATATCCAACGGATTAACCTTGGTTTGGACTCTTTCTTAGGTACAGATATTTCAAAGCTGCATGGTTTGAATATACTACCACCTTAGTTTCAAGTAAGTAAGCTCGGAATTTATCCAAGGCAAAAACAATAGCTAAAAGCTCTTTTTCAGTGGTAGTATAATTAGACTGAGCACCATCTAGAGTCTTATAAGCATAAGCAATTATATAAGGGTCCTTACCTTCGCGCTGAGCCAGCGTCGCTCCTACCACATAGTTGGATGCGTCACACATGATCTCGAATGGCCTGCTTCAGTCAGGTCCTCTCACAATAGGAGCTTGGGTCAAGGAAACCTTCAGCTTATCAAACGCCTCCATGCAGTCTTCACTTAATTTGAACTCTAAATCCTTCTGCAGTAGACAGGACAATGGCAATGCTACCTTACTGAAGTCCTTGATAAATCGCCGGTAGAAACCAGCATGACCAAGAAACGAATGGACTTCCCTTACAGAGGAAGGATAAGGTAAACCAGAAATAACATCTACCTTTGCTGGATCTGCAGATATACCAATATTAGAGACAACATGGCCTAGAACAACACCTTACTTTACTATAAAATGACATTTTTCAAAATTAAGTACAAGGTTTGAACTAAGACATCGTTCTAATACTCTAGCTAAACTATCCAAGAAAAGGTCAAACGAATCACCATAGACATTGAAGTTATCCATAAAAACCTCCATACAATTCTCAAGAAGATTTGAGAAGATACTCATCATGCATCTTTGAAACGTAGCCGGTGCATTACATAAGCCAAAAGGCATTCTCTTATTTGCATACGTTCTAAAGGGGCATGTAAAAGTAGTTTTCTCCTGATCTTCTGGAGCTATATGGATTTGAAAATAGCCCGTAAAACCATCTAGAAAACAGTAGTACGATTTACCTAATAGGCAATCAAGCATTTGATCGATGAAAGATAATGGGTAGTGATCCTTGTGAGTGGCTTGGTTCAGACGCCTATAGTCAATGCACACTCTCCAGGAATTTCGTACTCTGGTTGCCATGATTTTTCCATGCTCATTCTTCACTGTTGTGATGCCTGACTTCTTCGGGACCACCTGTACTGGGCTAACTCATTCACTATTCGAGATAGGATAGATGATATCGGCTTCAAGCAATCGAGTTACTTCCTTCTTCACAACCTCTAAAATGGTGGGGTTCAACCGCCTTTGAGGTTAACGGATAGGCCTCGCTCCCTCCTCTAGAAATATGCGATGTTCATATACTTGAGGGCTGATACCTACTATATCCACCAAACTCCACCTAATAGCTTTCTTGTGTCTTCTAAGCACATTAAGTAACTGCTCCTCTTATTGGGAAGTAAGTTCCCTTGCAATAATAGCTGGGAGCTTCTAATTATCCTCAAGATAGGCATACTTGAGGTGGGTTGGAAGGGGCTTCAACTCCGTTTTCAGCTCATGGCTTGACACTTGATCATCCAGAGCCATTGGAGGTGGCAAGATGTCTTCAGTATGCTCAGAGGGCTTCTCCACACTTGCACCTTGTCCCATGTTCATCTCTTCTACTGCCTCTTTGTGAACTTCAGCCACAGTCTCAACAATAATGTCACACTGAAAGATGGAGTGATCTTCCGGTGGGTGCTTCATAGCTTCATCTAGGTTGAAGCTCACTGCTCTTCCATCTATCTCAAATGAGTATGTACCCGAGAAGGCATCCAACTTGAACCGCAAGGTCTTTAAAAATGGTCTTCCAAACAGGATGGATGAAGGTCTTTCTGAGTCACTTGGGGAAGTCTATAGGAAACGCCATCCCCTTAATGCTCACCAGGACGTCTTCCGCAATGCCAACCACTGAAATTATGCTCTTATCTGCCAAAACAAAATGTACTGCCGACCTTTTCAAGGGTGGGAGCCTCAAGGCATCATATACAGATAATGGCATAATACTAACACATGCACCTAAATCACATATGCAGTCAATAAATTGTACACACCCTATAATACAAGTAACCATGCATGGACCAGGATCACTATATTTTTCTGGTATAGCACCTATTAAAGCAGAAATAGTGCTACCTAAAGGAATAGTTTCTAATTCATTTATCTTATCTTTATGCATGCACAAATCTTTTAGAAACTTAGCATATTAGGTACTTGTAAATAGCATCAAAAAGAGGAATAGTTACCTCAACCTTTTTGAAAATCTCCACCATTTTGGGGTCTAGCTCCACTTGCTTCTTTGTCCTCCTAGCAAGGTGTAGAAAGGGAATAGGAATGGCTTCTCTCATAGCATCTTCTTCCTTAGGTACTCCATTCCTTGGTTGAGCAACTTCTTCTTCAACCACATCTTGTACCTCATTCTCCTCTTTAACCTCTTCTACCTCAATAATGTCTTCAACTTGAATATCTTCTCTTGAGCTTGGCTCCTCGGGACTCCTCTCTGGCAATGTAGTTTCGGACCTCAAAGTGATGGCATTGATTCCACCCTTGGGGTTGGGTAAAGATTGAGAAGGAAGTGCACTGGAGTTTGAAGGTTGATTGTTGGGGGTAGAGGGTGGTTCCATTCGGGATATAAGAGCTTCTAGAGTGGAGGTAAAAGCGGTAAGGCTAGTGGTAAGAGAATTCTAAAGCTCTTTTTGTCCTTAAAAGATAGAACGGAGTGTTTCATCTTAGTTAGAGAAAGGGGGTAGGTAATTTGAGGTGCTTGTTGTTGGTTGAATTGAGGTGCTTGGGCTTGCCATTGGTGAGGTGCTCGGCATAGAGGATTCTGTTGATTCCGATTCTGTTGATAGTTGTTGTTATTCCACCTTTGATTTCCACCATTGTCTCTGCCTCCTTGATTGTAGTTGTCCCTCCATCCTTGGTTGGAGTTGTCTCTCTACCCTTGGTTGGAACTGTCTTGCCAACCTTGATTATAGTTACCACCTTGGTTATAATTACCGCCTTGCTGATAGTACCCTTGATACGGACGGTTGTAGTAGTTATTGGTAGCCGCCAAGGTGTTGTCTTCTTGTTGGAGTTATGGGCATTCATCAGTGTAATGAGAATAACAAGCGCATATGCCACACACTCTCTGGGAGATCAACTGTTGACAATGTTGTTGTGGAAGAGGCTGAGGTTGTTGTTGATTAAGCTGGAGTTGCTTCAGTATATTGGTCATCTTTCCCAGAGTTTTTGTTAGAGTAGCTGTCTCACTACTCGAAGAAACTTCCGCAATAGCCTTGGAGTGGTTGTTCCTTTGCCTTGCATTTTGGGTGAACTCAGCTAGATCGGTGATCAGTTGCCACGCTTCTGTCGCCATCTTGTACTTAGTTAGAGAGCCATTACTCGCATTGTCTAATATAGTCTTGTCTTGAGGCTTCATGCCTTAGCAAAAGTAGCTAATCAACACCAACTGGTCAATCTTGTGATGGGGACATGAGTCTAGGAGATTCCTGAAGCATTCCCAATACTCGTAAAGAGTCTCTGATTTGCCTTGGATAATGCAGAAATTTCTTTCCTCTATCTATCTGTAACTTTAGCTGGAATGAACTTGTCCAGGAATTTTCTTCTGAGCAGATCCTATTTAGTAACAACTGCTTCAGGTTGAGTGTAGAACCACTCCCTTGCCTTTTCCTCAAGAGAAAATGGGAAGGCATATAACTAAATGGTGACCTCATCCGCACTGTGCCACCTCGTAGTTGAGCAGGCTGTTTGAAAATTCCTAAGGTGCTTGATAGGCTCTTGAGCAGGTAAGCCATGAAACTTAGGCAGTAGATTGATCAAAGCGGTCTTCAGTTCAAAATCCGCAGCTAAATTCAGATGACGCGCTTTATATGGTTGCAGTGTAAAATCTGGAGTTCCTGCTTCCTAGAGAGTAATCCTTCTAGGCTCCGCCATAGTACCTGCACTTAAATCAATAGGATCAGTAGATAGCTCCTCCCTCATATGACGCTTCAGATTCACCCTCAGATAAGACTGGTGGATTGGTAGAAACCCCTTCACCACCCTCAGAGGCTAACCGACGCAGAACTCGCCTAATACATGAAATAGTCTTTTCAATTTCAGGATCAAATGCGGCTAAGCTTGGATCTGGTAATGAACGAGTCATTCAATGAAAAAAACATATAGCTCATGGTAATAAAATATATTAAGAAAATTAAATATGTAAACTACTAATAAACAAAAAGCACACAAAAAAATAAAATAAAATATGCAAATATGAAAATATTTACACCAACCAATAATTTAGCACACTGTTGTAACTCTCCGGCAACGGCGCCAAAAATTGACTGGCAGAAAAATGCCAGTTAAGAAATTTCAGTAAAAATCAGCGTTGCGAGTAAAGTTCTCAACCGACGAAAATTCCACTATCAATTTAAAAAGGGTGTCACAATTTAAATAATTAACTGGGAGTAGAATTCCCAGGTCGTTTTCCAACGAGTTGACAAAAAGGGTGTAATTTATTGGTCAGGAACTTTTTGAGAAATTTTTTATGTTTGAAAAATGAAAAAGTCAATAACTGAAAATTAATGCGAGGAGCAATTAACAAGAGATGTTGTGTATTTGGAATAAAAGGTCTTGGCTAGAAGAAGATTAATTGGAATTTCTATCCTTGTTGGTTTTCCCAAGTATAATAATAAAAGGTTATTGCTTTTACTTAGTTATCCTCTAACGAATAGGGGAAAGTTACGTAGGTAAGATCAACTCTAATTCACAAGTCCTAATCACTTCCCAAGGAAAGATTAGAGTTAGTGAAAATCCAGTTGACATCAATTTCCAATTACATATTATCACTTGAGTATTTCAACTCAAAAGTTTCCTATTAATCAACTCCAAAGCCAAGTTGGGAGTCTACTCCATTAACATGAATGCGATTTCCACAAACATGTAAAAGGAGTAGATAGGAGACATGGTAATTAAAATAAATTAATAAAAGAAAATTTTGAAGCTGATAATTAATTGAAAGAAATCAAATAGAAAATGGGATTAAATGTAAAAATTGTTCATTGCATTAATAAATCCCAAAATTAACAATATCCATATATGACCACGAGCAAATTAAATGGAAAATAAAAGAGTAGAGTAATAGAAAGGCAAACTATAATGAAGAAGTCTCCAATCGAAGGTAATAGTAGCTCTCTCAATATCTAATCCAAAAGCATAAAATTAAAATCTAAGAACCCTAGGAGAAGTAGTGTTTTTCTCTAAGATTCAAAACTAAAAACTAAAACTAAGTGAATGTGAATGGATGACGAGTCTCAGCTTGCCCCCTACCTCTAGTTTGTGCTTTTGGGCTTGAAACTAGGTCCAAAAGCAGCCCAAAATCGCCCTTGCGAGTTCTGGTTAGTGCAGCACGTGACGCATTATCACGCGTACGCGTCGGTCACGCGTACGCGTCGCTGGAAATATGCCAATGCGTGCGCATGTGTAATCTATGCGTGCACGTCGATCCTCGCTGGCTAGCTCCTTTGTTTCTTGTGTTCCTTCTAATTTTTGCATGCTTCCTTTCCATCCTCTAAGCCATTTCTGCCCTATAAAGCCTGAAAACACTTAACACACAGATCATGGCATCGAATGGTTTAAAGAGGAATTAAAATTTGACAATTTAAAGGCTTAGGAAGCATGTTTTCAAGCATGGAACAAAATTAGGGAGGATTTGTAAAACTATGCAATTTGTATGAATAAGTGTGTGGAGCACTGATAAAAACCACTCAATTTAGCACAAGATAAACCATAAAATAGTGGTTTATCATAGAATAGCCCTCAGCATCAACCGACACCAGCATGAGAGACCTCTCAGTTATACAAACACAAGCAAGACAACCAATAGTAATTTTAAGTAAATCAATTAGCATATAATCATTTAATGGGTATAATAAACAAGCCATGACAGGTAGCAAACCTAAACAAGCCAAACAAATACAAATGATGTATGACTGTCCTATGGCCAGTGATATCATCTGTCAATTATACAGCCAAACTGATGAGCGGATATTTTATACGCTTTTTTGTGGTAATTTCATGTAGTTTTTAGTATGTTTTAGTTAGTTTTTAGTATATTTTTATTAGTTTTTAGGCAAAAATTATATTTCTGGAATTTACTATGAGTTTGTGTGTTTTTCTGTGATTTCAGGTATTTTCTGGCTGAAATTGAAGGAGTTGAGCAAAAATCTGACTCAGGCTGAAAAAGGACTGCTGATGCTGTTGGATTCTGACCTTCCTGTACTCGGAATAGATTTTTTGGAGCTACAAGAGCCCAATTGGCGTGCTCTCAATCGGGTTGGAAAGTAGACATTTAGAGCTTTCCATCAATATATAATAGTCCATACTTTGCGCGAAGATAAACGACGTAAACTAGCATTTAACGCCAGTTCCATGTTGCATTCTGGCATTCAGCGCCAGAAACAGGTTGCAAGTTGGAGTTAAACGCCAGAAACAGGTTACAACCTGGCGTTTAACTCCAGAAACAGCTCAGGCACGTGAGAAGCTCAAGTCTCAGCCCCAGCACACACCAAGTGGGCCCCATAAGTAGATTTCTGCACCATCTATCTTAGTTTACTCATTTTTTGTAAACCTAGGTTACCGGTTTAGTATTTAAACAACTTTTAGAGACTTATTTTGTATCTCATGACATTTTTAGATCTGAACTTTGTACTTTTGACGGCATGAGTCTCTAAACTCTATTGTTGGGGGTGAGGAGCTCTACAGCGTCTCGATGAATTAATGCAATTATTTTTGTTTTCTATTCAAACACGCTTGTTCCTATCTAAGATGTTCATTCGCGCTTCAATATGAAGAAGGTGATGAATTGTGACACTCATCATTCTCAATCCATGAACGTGTACCTGACAACCACCTCTGTTCTACATTAGACTGAATGAGTATCTATTAGATTCCTTAATCAGAATCTTCGTGGTATAAGCTAGAATCCATTGGCAGCATCCTTCAGAATCTGGAAGGTCTAAACCTTGTCTGTGGTATTCTGAGTAGGATTCAAGGATTGGATGACTGTGACAAGCTTCAAACTCACGAGTGTTGGGCGTAGTGACAGACGCAAAAGGATCAATGGATCTTATTCCGACATGATCGAGAACTGACAGATGATTAGCCGTGCTGTGACAGAGCATTTGGACCATTTCACTGAGAGGATGAGAAGTAGCCATTGACAACAGTGACACCCTACATACAGCTTGCCATGGAAGGAGCCTTGCATGTTTGAAAGTGAGAAAGCATTATGTTACAGGAATTCAGAAGACAAAGCATCTCCAAAACTCCAACATATTCTCCATTACTGCATAATAAGTATTATTTAATCCATGCTCTCTTGTTTATTTGCAAGTCAATTGATAACTATAATTGGTATCCTAACTAAGATTAATAAGATAACCATAGCTTGCTTCAAACCAACAATCTCCGTGGGATTTGACCCTTACTCACGTAAGGTATTACTTGGACGACCCAGTGCACTTGCTGGTTAGTTGTGCGGATTACAAAAAGTGTGATTGCAATTTCGTGCACCACAAACATGACATGTTCGATAGCTAAACCTGGACAATCCCTGCATGCGCACATCTCTCAAGAGTGATTTACACTTCTTGAAAGATAAAATCTGGAAAGGTCTAAGTGTCCGACCACATTCGGCGACGGAGTGTCAACATCTAGAAGCAAGTAGAATCACTCTACTGCGGCAAGTGGAATCACTCCACTGCATTCCAATAATATCTAGGAGCAAGTAGAATCACTTTACTACAGCAAGTGGAATCACTCCACTGCACTTCCCAAGCAGGAATATCTCAAATCAGAGTTAATTTCATTATTGACTTCCTTCTCAATTCCATTTCACTCCATTCATAATCATCCTCAATCATCACTATAACTCATTTTTTTATCGTTCCTCATGATATCTTGATCATTATCAATCATCATTCTCCCTCGATCATCATCATACCTCTATCAAAAATCAATTATCATTCATCATCATCCTTTATCGTTATATTCATCTTCATCATACTTCACTTCATATTTAATTCATCTTTCTTCAATTTACTTTCTCAACTTATTCAGTCTCATTCCCAACTCCTCTATCCTTTATTTCACCGGATCTAGACTTATAACAGGGTTTACAAATGTTTAGAAGGCTCAAAGAAAGGTTAAAAACACAAAAGTATATTTTCTGCAAAACTGGGTGGTTGTGCATACGCATGCCTCATGTGTACGCACGAGTCCATTTTTGCGCGTACGTATGGTACTCGCACAAAATCTTTTAAATACTAGAATGTCCATCATGCATATCCATGACCTCAAAATTCTACAACTTCTGCAGAATTCAGTTTTGAAACTATATTTTCATACGTTCATAAATTTTTCTACAAAATTCATTTTTCAACCATTTTTAAACCATTGGAAAGATCATTAAATAAATTTTCATAAAAATCTAATTCATTGAATTTCCAACTCCGATGACTGCGTTACGGCTCGCTAAAATTGGCCAAAAATTTATTTTTGCCAAAATTTAGATTTTTCCAAACTTACACTTTTTCCAAAACCAAACCATTTAAACCGAAGCCAACACACTTAAAACGGTTTGAAAGACATATTTTACACAAAATCAAACTTCTATCATACCCATGCCACCAACACTCCTCAAACTCCTAAAATCTTTCATCATCCAAAATCAAGTTTCAAGCCTATATTTAGAATCAAAATATTTCATATCAATTCCACTAATACACATATCCAACCACTCATTTCCATCCAAATCCAAACTTAATCAATCATCCTAATACCTAAATAATTCAATTTATCAATCTATCAATCCATTTAATTCAAATATACCAAAGTTTAACCCTAATCATTCATATACATTATCAATTATTCCTCAGCCCTTCAACACCTAGCCATTAAGTTTTCAATTTATCAATTCATTCAAAATTTACATTCATAACATCATCAATTCCACTTTTCATCAACAATCAATTCAACAATTTTTAACTCAATCACAATCCATGTTGAATTCTTATTATCTCAATCCATCACACTTACCACTGCCTCCGGCCCAAAATTCACGTCACATAAATCAATAACAATTAATCTACCATTCAATTTCACATACTCCATCACATTACAATTTTCATCACCAAACCAAATCAAATTCATCAACCCATCAAGTAAACATACCAATTTCATCCAATTATACAATTCAATCTTATTCCTAAAGACATCTAGTCTAGGATTTCGTGTCACGTTACGTGATATTTAAAGGAAACTTAAACTATACCATAATGGCAGCAGTTCCAAATCCTTGAGTTCTTTTACGAGCAATCCCAACATTCACCAAAACATCGCTGCTTGATCTACAACTCACCCTGCACCGACCAACACAATAATTTCGCTATTCACTACAAAAGTCCACCATTTCTCAACCTAGGCTTCATAATATTGGACAATTGAAAGGGGATAAAACTTTTTTACCTTAATGAGATTGGTAATGGAACCCACCAATAACTCATATTAGAGCACCCCTAAATAACCAAAACACAAGGTTTCTTTAAAATCCAAACCAAAAATGCGAGATTGGAAAGAATAGGAAACTAGGCACAGAAATTGAAATTTCTTACCACTTTATTCAAATAGAATCGAAGAGCTCAACGAGAGCTTCGCGTGGTCGCAAACGACTCATTAATCAGAACCCTGGATCACAAGTTATGGAGGTTTGAAAGAGGAAATGAATAGTGTTAGCTTAGCCTATTAGGATTCTTTTTCTTCTTCCTCTCTTCTCAGTTGGTTTCTATCAATAATTGGGGAGGGGGAGGGGGATTTGGGTGCTAAATCAAAGTGAAATGGGGCTCATATAGTTTGGGCTTGGGCCCACTTGAATTCGGTTTATTCGGTTTAGTCCATTGACCCGATTTTGGACCAAATCCTTTAAAATTAGTGTTATAATTTGTATTCAAATTATTTTCACTTCTCAAAATTATAAATTTTAACTTATTGCCTTTATTTACTCATAAATTAATTTTCTCACTCATAGAACCGGGCTGATTTAAGCCGGTACAGCGAGCTAAAATAGCAGAACGTGTTTTTACGCATTTTTCGTAGAAAATTATATTTTTCCTCTAAAAAAAATTCACTGAATCCAATCATTATAGTTGAATTTTCAAATTTCTAAGTCTTGATTTTTGACTTAGTGCGCGTTTTAACTATTTCAAATTAATGATTAAATATCCAATTAATCCTTTTATAATATTTCTAGATCTTACAAAAATTACTAAATTACACAATATTTTTTATTTCTTTAAACATATATCTCATATATAAGTATAGTTTCTTAAAATTTTAGGAGACTGAAACCACTACTCGCCCCCTCTAAATTCGTCCCTATATATAAGTACCCAAAAAAATTAGACCTGTATATAAAAATTGAAATGTATATTAATTTAAAATATAAAAAATTAATTAAAATAGTTTTCTCTCTTTGTTTCAAAATAATTAAATATTTTTTTAAAAAAATTAATAAATTTATTTATATTTAAAAAATCAATTTTTAGCTTAGTAATTAATTACTGTTAGTTTTAAAAAATATATTATCAATATTTATTGATGGTTTCAGTGGCTAAGAGAAGGGGGGTTGAATCTTAGCCCATTTTTTCACTTCAGAACACTTGCTGGTCATTGAAACAACTTCGAGAGATTTTTTTATTTTTGTCTCGTCCCTAGCCACGAGACTTTTTATTTTTGTCTCGTCACTTGTCACGAGATATTTCGCAGTTTTATCTCCTGTGCAGTAGAAATAGAAAATAGAGCAGATGAGAAAGAAAATTACACCCAGATATATCCTGGTTCAGCTGCTAAGTACAGTACAGCCTACATCCAGTCTCCATCACAAAGATGATGGAATTTCACTATAATCTTTCTTGATTACAAGCATTAATTCTCCTTAGAAACTACCCTTCCTATTTGGGACAAGTCTAGAATTCTAAATCCAATCCTGAACTTGACTTGGTCACTGCCAAGCTTTCAACTGTAAAGTGCTAACCCAACTTACAAGGGGATTCCTACAGAATCATAAAATACAACACAGATGTACAAAGGAACTCTAAGGACATCTATGGCTTTTTCTTTTAATTTTGCACTCTCTGTCTTTTTGCAACATTTATATTTTATTTTCGACCCAATAGAAATCTGCACAAACAAAATTATCAATCAATACATATGAATCAAATTGACAATTTTGTAATTTAATTAAATTAATAATATTTGATCATCATTCAATTAAATTAGAGTTTTTCAAACTCATCAATCTCCCCCTTGATGACAAACATTATTAAAATTGAAATGAAAAGAAATTAAAGATTAGAGTATAGAGTACTCCCTTTGAATATTTGAATTTCTCCCCCTTTCCAATTGTCACATGGCTCCTCCTAAATGTATGCTATTTTTCCAAGGGAAGCTTTATACCTGTAACTTTAAAATCAAGCTTGAGGCAACTATGTTATTCAACATATTAATTTTTTGAAATGTTGAATGCTTGATTTATGAGCAGAATTGAATTGATAATCAAAACTCATTTGTTATCATAAATTAATTTTTTGCTCAAACACATGCAAGGCAATTGAGTTCATATCAACCAAATATATTTTTGATGTTTCAAGAGATTGATGTTCAAGCTATTTTGAGAATATTTTCCAATTAACAAATCAGAGCAAATTAATCATAACAAGGAAAATATTTCTGATCAAGCATGATCATTTCAAACCATAGCAACTATCAAACTTTTATTTTTATATCACAACTTAAAGGAACTGCCAAAAATGTTCCTTAATCCAAAACAACAACATTTTACCAAGGAAACACAAATAGATCAAATGCATCACAAACACAGTAACTGCATCACAAATACAACAAATATTTTTCCAAGGTAAATCAACTAAATCACCAACATTAATCAATAGCAATCATGTTTACCAAGATAGAACAAATGCATTATTAACATCAATCATATCATCACAACAAGATATTGAAACAAAGAACAAGGGAGATCATGAATCCTCAAAAGAATTTTATTCCTGTTTTGTTAATTTCAATTTTCCAGCACCATTTTTCTCCCCCTTTTGTCATCAACGGGACCTGCAAAAAATGACATAGAAAACTAAATATCCAATATACCCAAAATGGTAAAAGTGTATCACCAAGTCATAGGTCCAACAGTATCCAAACAAACAAAATAGAGTATCAAATTGAGCCTAAACATGCCAATATCAAATAAATAAAAAAATTGATTAATCATCAGACAGGTGGAATTCAGATTCATCACCCTCCTCTGTACTACCAGCACCCATTTCTTCCTCAAGATTCTGCAGCATCAGGCTCACCCTCTCTTGACAATTCCCCCATGCCCTTTCATTTTCAAATGCTTGTTTTGGGGCAGCCTTGTATGAATCCACCATTAATTTAGACATATTAGAAAACTTAGTAAGGATGTCTTTCATGGATTCGGCTGTCTTGGAGTGCTCAGGCCGACTCTCAAAATCACTATCCGAAGCTGCAGATTTCTTTCCCTTGGTTCCCTTCACAACTCCATCTCTTTTGATCATAGATACCTTATTTTCTACAACCTCATTTAGGAGATCAATTTTAAAATATTCAAAAATACTTGTTAAAAATATGCCATAAGGCAGATTCACCTTTTTTGTTCTCTTAACTAATTCCCACACGTGTCTGATCATAAGGTAACCAAATGATATATGAGTAGATGTAACAAGAGCAAAAAGTATGAGAGAGTCAAAGAAGGTTACTCTGTTATGGAAACCACTTTGAGGGGTCAGGATGTGAGTGATGATCCTCTGGAGCAGAGAGTTTGTAGGGCCGAGGGCTTTATGGGTTGGAGTTGTGCCATCCAAGCCATATAGGTTTTCAAAAATGTGTTGCAGAACAATCTTGAATGTGACTCCAACCTAGGAGTCCCATTTCTCAGCCATATACATTTTTGGCCCCTCCTCTTTATAGCCTAGGGCCGTCCCAATAGTCTCAGTGTTCAGAGTTATGTGAACCCTCTTGACATAGGAGTGGATGGTGCCATCGATCAATCGCATGTTTGCATAGAATTCACGTACCAAACTGGGCTAGACTGGTTTCTGAATGTGGAGCAGTGGTGTCCATTGAAGAAGTTCAAACAGAGAAGCAATGTTGATCCCTTTGATGGTGAGTGAGTCGAGATTGACTAAATAGGTGGCATAGAGGTGGCGTTTTTCCAATACCTCCTTATGAAACTCATAGGATGCGCATGAGTTGAACCTGGCCGAATCAAAGTGGGAGTGTGATTTGTGGAACTTGTTTGCTGGCTCCTTGGTGTTATTCAAGGCAAACCCTTTGGTCTTCTGAGTACTGTGTCCGGGTGTGGTTTTCTTTGGTGCTGATGGTGGTGGTGATGGGATAGGTGAAGTGTGTGATTCTTCTTCTTTTTTGATTGGTTCCTTTCTTCTTTCAGATTTTCTCCTTCCAGAGAATTTCTGGGCAATCACTTTTCGCCGCATGGATTCGGTTTGCTTGGTAGGAGGTGAGGGAGATGATGAAGAGGTGGAATGAATGTGTATGTGAGTATGAGTTTGATGTGTGGAAGGTTTTTGAGATAAGAGTATTCTTTCACTTTTTCTAGAGGCAGTTTTCTTTTTCATGATAAAGAAAATGGAGAAGTGGAAGAGGGAGAGTTGAAGGGAACCGAATTGAGTGAGGGAGGAGGGAGGTTAGGGACGCAATAAATGTGGAGTGGAAAGAGAATTGGAGGGAGGTTAATGACCATTAATGAGCGGTTATTAACCAAGGAAGTTTCCTTTTATTTGAAATAAAACTGAAAAGTGATTTTCTAGAATCAAGGGATTAGATGAGGGAAAAGATTTGATTTGACAATATTCTCTTCCAACAAGATTTGATGACACAATGAGAAGAGATTGTGATTCACACAGAAATAAACTAACAAATCGGTCAGAGTAGGGTCAAAGAAGTTTGGTGAGGCCCAAAAGAATTAATTTCTGCGCAGTCTCCCCCTTGATCATAGCCCTTTTAACACACCTGATTTTTTTATCTCCTGCTTTCCTACGAGACAAAACTGAGCAGAATCAAAAATTTCACAAGTTATCAATAGAACTTAAATCAATCAGTCCCAAACTTTTTCTTAAAGTGCAGAATCTGTCTTCACAGAGGGGTTTTGTAAAAATGTCAGCAAGTTGGTCTTCAGATTGTACAAATTGAATATCAATAGTACCCTTTTGCACATGTTCTCTAATAAAATGATATTTAATTTCAATGTGCTTGGTACTTGAGTGCAGAATAGGATTTTTTGAAATGTTTATAGCACTCATATTATCACAAAATAAGGGTATACTATTGATCTTTAATTTGTAATCTTCCAACTGCGTTTTTAACCAAATTAATTGTGAACAACATACAGATGCAGAAATATATTCAGCTTCAGCTGTGGATAGGGCCACGGTTGCTTGTTTTTTGCTTGACCACATGTTGAGTGATCTCCCAAGGAAGCAACACATGCCGAATGTGCTCCTTCTATCCACTCTATCCCCCGCATAATCTGCATCACAAAATCCTACTGCAGAAAAGTCATCAGACTTAGGATACCACAAGTCATAATCACTAGTTCCCTTAATGTATCTAATGATGCGCTTAACAGCTGAAAGATGGAATTCTTTTGGGTGAGATTGAAACCTTGAGCATACACCCACACTTTGAACAATGTCCGGTCTAGAGGAGGTAAGGTACATGAGTGAACCTATCATTTCTCTATACCTTGTTTCATCCACATCTTTTCCATCATCATCCTTTTCAAGTTTTGTGTCTGGGTGCATTGGTGTTCCCATTGGTTTGGAGCTTTCTAGGCCAAATTTTTTGATAAGTTCCTTTGCATACTTTCCTTGGTGAATAAAGGTACCACTAGGAGTTTGTTTAATTTGGAGGCCAAGAAAGAAAGTTAGCTCTCGCATTAAACTCATCTCAAACTCATTAGTCATGAGTTTTCCAAACTCTTCACACAAGGACTCATTGGCCGATCTAAACACAATGTCATCCACATAAACTTGAACTAGGAGGATATCATTATTAGAGGCTTTAATAAATAAAGTAGTGTCGGTGGTACCCCTTTGAAATTGATTTTCCAACAAGAAGGCACTAAGTCTTTCATACCAAGCTCTTGGAGCTTGCCTAAGGCCATAAAGGGTCTTTGATAGTTTGAAAACATGATTTGGGAAATCTTTATATTCAAAACTGGGGGGTTGTGCCACATACACTTCTCTATCAATAAAGCCATTAAGAAAAGCACATTTTACATCCATTTGAAACATTTTAAAACCTCTAGGGGCAGCATAGGCAAGAAGCAACCTAATTGCTTCCATTCTAGCTACCACAACAAAAGACTCATCGAAATCTATACCCTCTTCTTGATTGTAACCTTGGGCCACTAATCTATCCTTGTTACAAACAACTTGTACATCCTCACCAAGTTTATTTTTAAAAACCCACTTAGTACCCGTTACCTTCTTACCATCCGGATGAGGTACTAGTGTCCAAACCTTATTCTTTTCGAATTGAGCAAGCTCTTCTTGCATGGCTTTGACCCATGACGGATCTTCAAGAGCTTGTTTCACATTGTTGGGTTCCATTTGTGACAAGAGTGCAAAATTGCTTGGTTCGAATTGCCTTTTAATTGAGGATCTTGTTGTTACACCTTGAGAGGGATCACCAATGATAAAGTCATAAGGATAACCCCTTATGGACTTCCATTCTCTAGGCTTCCGAAGTGGTGTTGAGCTTTGATGAGCTTCTGTGGGTCTCACTGTTTCAGTTTCTCTTGCTGGCTCAGGAGACAAGATGGAAATATCTCCTCGAATCTGACGAGACAAAACTGGACTGGCAGATTCTTCACTTTGAGCAGACTTGGGATTTTCTTCACTGGTTTCTTTATTGACAACATCCTCACAATCTGTATCATCTTCAATCACAGCACTGGAAATTGAGTTAGAGTCACAAAAAGAGACATGTATGGATTCTTCTATGGTCCTATGTTCTTTGAGATAAATCCTATAAGCCTTGCTAGTGGTGGAATATCCAACAAATATTCCCTCATATGATTTTGGATCAAGTTTACCAATATTTTCTTTGTTGTTAAGTACAAAACATTTGCATCCAAAAACATGAAAGTACTTAAGATTTGGAGGGGTTTCTTTCCATAGCTCATAAGGAGTTTTCTTTAACCCTTTTCTAATAATGGTCCTATTCAAAATGTAACATGCTGTATTTACAGCTTCAGCCCATAGGAATTTTGGAACCTCATTTTCACATAACATAGCCCTAGTCATCTCTTAAAGGCTTCTATTCCTTCTTTCAACAACCCCATTTTGTTGAGGTGTTCTAGGGCATGAAAAATTATGAACAATTCCAAAGTCATCACAGAATTTTTCAAATAGTCTTGGTTTTCAAATTTCTTTCCGTGATCACTTCTCAAATGGGCCACTTTTAAATCTTTCTCATTTTGAATTTTCTTGCAAAGGGTTGAGAAAGCATGAAAAGTATCATTTTTATGAGCAAGAAAAAGTACCCAACCAAGTCTAGAGTAATCATCTACCACCATAAGACTATAGTATTTTCCTCCTAAACTTTGAGTTCTTGTTGGACCAAAAAGATCAATGTGTAACATCTCTAATGGTCTTTTGGTTGAGATTCTATCTTTTGATTTAAAAGAGGATTTTACTTGTTTGCCCAATTGGCAAGCATCACAAGTAAGATCCTTATCAAATTTGATATTTGGAATTTCTCTAACCAAAATTTTCTTGACTAGCTTAAAAATTTGGTACATGCTAGCATGACCCAACTTTCTATGCCATAGCCATTTTTCAGATTCAAGAGAAGTAAAACATGTTACATTTTGTTCTTTCAAGTCCTCAAGAGTCAATCCATACACATTGTTGCATCTTTTAGCCTCAAATAAAATATTCCCAGTTTTTTTACAAACAATCAAACACACAAACTTTCTAAAAACAACTTCAAAATCTAGATCACACAATTGGCTTACACTAAGTAAATTATGTTTCAAACCATTTACAAGAAGAACATCATTCATACAAGATGAAAAGCTTTTACCAACTTTTCCAACGGCCACTATCTTTCCTTTTCCATCATCACCGAAAGTGACAAGTCCTCCATTATACTCATCAAGCTTTATGAAAAATGTTGTCTTTCTGGTCATGTGCCTAGAACATCCGCTATCCATGTACCACATATTCGCCTTCCGTTTGGATGCTAGGCACACCTACAAAACAAGATCAAGTGACCTTAGGTATCAAAATCTTCTTGGATCCTTTCACATTAAACCATATCTTATATCCTAGTCCATTATAATAAAAAAACAACTTTGTAAACTTTATCACCAATTATCCTTTCACTAAAAAAACATTGAATAGGAAAGTGGTCATTTCGGTTGCATAATCTACAAAACCTTGGAGTTGCTGTTTTGTTAAAGTAGGTTGGATTTTGAAACCTTGTGTCATTAGAAGATGAAGCTACATTTTCAGAGAAAGGTTTCTCAACAGTTTCAAAATTTTTGTAAAACCCCAAGCCAGCTTTATCAAAAAGAGGTCTATGACTAGCCAAAATTTGATTTAAGTTTTCAGAACTTTGTGTGAACTTGGCTAAGTCATTTTCAATGTTTTTGGCCTTTTTCAGCAACTCTTCATTCTCTTTAAAACAGTTTACATATGCAACAATAGAATGGTCACTTTCACAGCTTCTAAGTTGTGCTTTTAACTGCTTATTTTCGTCAACAAGTTCACAAGCAGTTTCGGCCTCCCTTAGTTTTTCTTTGAGAAAACCGTTTTCAGCTTTAAGGATGGTGATTTGTTATTCAAGATCTTGATTATCAAGCAAAAAATATCTTATTTTTTCAGAAAAGTGGTTTATCATAAGATGAAGATCTTCAGTGTTTGGATTATGAAAGACTACCTATTCAATGTTATCTGCCATGAGACATGGTTGTGACTTGGTCTCAGACTCTTCATCACTGTCTGAGTCATTTTCCAAGTCTTCCCATGATGCCATCAGCCCCTTTTTCTTTCCTCTTTTTGGCTTCTCTTCTTTCTTCAACTTAGGGCAATCTGACTTGAAATGCCAGGTTTCTTTACAGTTGTAGCATGTAACCTTGCTGAGATCCTCTCTTTGTTTCCTAAAGCTGCTTCCTTTGCCTCTCTTCTTGGACTTCACCATTTTCCTGAATTTTTTGGCAAACAACACAAACTCATTTTCAGAAGAATTATCACTGGATTCATCATCCAGGAGGTTAGTCACTGATGTAAAAGCAATTCCTTTCCTTTTTTAAATAAGTATTTTCAAAAGTAAGTAAGTTTCCTCTCAAATCATCATATGTCATGGAATCTAAACTACTGCTCTCAGAAATGATTAAAGCTTTTGTTTTTCACTCTTTTGTAAGACATCTTAGAACTCTCCTCACAAGCACAGAATCAGAATGCGTTATTCCCATAGCATCCAAGCCAACAATGATGATGTTGAAATGTTCAAATAGTTCATCAATAGATTCTCCTTCCTTCATTGCAAACATTTCATACTCTCTGTTCAACATATCTATTCGGGTCTTCTTCACTATTGTGGTCCCTTCATGGGTGATTTGAAGTTTGTCCCAGATTTCCTTTGCCGTTGTGCATCGTGATACCCGTCAGTATTCCTCGAAGCTGATAGCACAGTTGAGTAAGTTGACAGCCTTGGCATTGAGTTCCACCTTCTTTCTATCTTCTTCGATCCAGCTCGCTTCGGGTTTGAGAGAGACTACTCCTTCAGCACTTGTGCTGGTTGGGAATTTAGGGCCTTCCAGGATAATCTTCCATAGTCTGTAATTCGCTGCTTGCACAAAGATCTTCATTCTCTCATTCCAATAGGTATAGTTTTTCCCATTAAAAAGAGGAGGTCTGTTGCTTGACTATCCTTTTGTAAGGTTATAGGACACCAGATTTGAGCCACTGCTTTCTGCCATCTGGATCTTTTCTCCAAGCTGCAAAGCTTGATCTCTTTGAGACCAAGCTCTGATACCAATTGATGGTTTCAGTGGCTAAGAGAATGGAGGGTTGAATTTTAGCCCCCTTTTTTCACTTCAGAACACTTGCTGGTTTTTAAAACAACTTCTGGAGATTTTTTTGTCTCATCCCTAGGCACGAGACTTTTTCTTTTTATCTCGTCACTTGGCATGATATATTTCGCAGTTTTATCTCCTGTGCAGTAGAAACAGAAAATGGAGTAGAAGAGAAAGAGAATTACACCCAGATATATCCTGGTTCAGCTACTAAGTGCAGTGCAGTCTACACCAGTCTCCATCACAAAGATGATGGAATTTCACTATAATCTTTCTTGATTACAAGCACTAATTCTCCCTAGGAACTACCCTTCCTATTTGGGACAAGTCCAGAATTCTAAACCTAATCCTGAACTTGACTTGGTCACTACCAAGCTTTCAACTGTAAAATGCTAACCCAACTTACAAGGGGATTCCAACAGAATCATGAAACACAACACAGATGTACAAAGGAACTCTAAAGACATTTATGGCTTTTTCTTTTAATTTTGCACTCTCTGCCTTTTTTGGCTTTATGGCTTTTTCATACAAACCTCACTATTTGTCTTTTTTTCATGAGACTCAAGACATGACAAAATTAAACAGAAAAATACAAAATAGAATACATTGAAGGAGAAGAAAATCTGTTAGCTTAGGTAGCTCTGAGAACTCTGTGCCTTGCACTCTCACTCCTTGAATCAAACCCTGACTGTTCACCCTTACTTATAGAGAGAAGCCTTCAAAGTTGAAACCAAACAAACCAAGCTAATCTCCTTCTTCTTCAAAACAGAACCGGTTCGCCAGAGAGAGAGAAGAGATAACCCATGCAAAATCCAGCATGCAATTACCTCTAGTCCTTCCTTGGTCACCAATCTTCATCAATCTGAGCCTTTCATCTTTTCTTGCTCTCCAAGATGAACTCCTGGCCCTTGATGCTTCATGATGATGATAGATTCATCTGCTCCTATCTCTGCCTCTTCCATCACGTAGCCACTGTAGCTATCTACTGTGGTGGTTGAGCAAGATCAGAGACAAGCCATCCCTCCAATGATCTTCTTCTCTGACCGAAATTTTCTCTACCATTTTTGGTATGGAGAAGCCAAGATCTCTTCATAAAATCTTACCACAAGTGAATGAGAATCTTAGCTACAGCATACTTTTAGTTTTCCTTTTTTGCCATTATTGTGATGGTCTTGTAGCGTGCTTCTTCTTCTCTTTGGTGGCTAGCTATAGCCTTCATACTTTCTCTGTGTTGATATGTCCAAAAATGAAGAAGAAAGGTGAGAGAGAAGAGATAGTTGAAAGAAAAAGCAATTAAATGGAATTGAACATAATAATTAAAAGTGAGTTGCTTTCCTTTGCTGGGTAGCGTGTAGCATTAAGGCCATCAATCAAGTCAATGACAATTTCTCTCTCATAGTTCCCAATGTAAGTTAATTCAAATTAATTGAATTTGAAATCCACTACATGAGATCCGTTGGAAGCATAAGGCAAAACTTTTGCTTTCTCTCAATTGGTTTCGGATCAAGCATTGGGGTATCCAACCAAGATTTGAGTTGGGCTAATGATAATGTTAATAGAATTTGGCCCAACCAAAAATAATAATTCAGCTACACTTCATTGATTATTTTTGAACTAATACTAAACAAAAATTCACACTTGATCTTGCGATATTTGTCTTTTATTTTCGGCCTAATAGAAATCTGCACAAACAAAATTATCAATCAATACATATGAATCAAATTGACAATTTTGTAATTTAATTAAATTAATAATGTTTGATTATCATCAAATTAAATTAGAATTTTTCAAACTCATCATTTATTAATGTTAAATTTGTTTATTTATTTATTTTTAGTTTTGATACTTATAACCCTATTACTTGACCTTGCCAAAATTCGAATCTAAGTGCAGCATTTTAAAAAACATACTAATGTATCATCTCAATTAGGTTTCAATTATAAAACAATAATATATTTAATTGTAAGCTCAACAAATAGCATTCATAGTTTAAAAGTTTTAGTGAAATTATAAATTGGTCCCTATAATTTAAAAGTTTGTAATTGGGTCCTTGAAAAAAATTAAAATTTGTAATTGGGTCCCTACCGTTTAAATACCGTTTGATTTAACGGAATATTCCTCAGCATATTCGCTATTTTAGACATGTGAGTTGCACGTGTTTAACAGTAAGGACTAATTTACAATTTTAGTAAAAGTATAGGACCAACACTATAATTTAACTATTTAAAAATGACCAAAAAATTCCTAACCCACCCCCTCCCTAGCCCTCTCACTATCACTTCTCCATGCCCAAAATGAAGCACCTCCTTCGAAAGCTTCACATCGGTGACGCCACCACCGCCACTCCCACCACCGCCATCCACCATGTGCCGCCGTCGCCACCGATTATCGCTCCCTCTACTTCTTCCGCTTCCTCTTCCGTTCTCCCCTCTCCCACTCCAATCGTCATGGATTCGCGGTGGCCTTTCTTCGTCGCTTTTTCCCTTCCTGGCGCGGTCCTTTCTTTCTCTTCCTCCCTTCGTCGTCGTCCTCCACACACAGTAGCCGCTGCTCCTCCACTCCTTGTCTCTCCACGCACGAGGAGTTGTTGTCATCCTCCATGCACAGCAGCCGCTGTGTCTGCGTAGTCCCTGTTTTTGCGATCTGGGCCCGTCGTGTCGTCCTTCCTGCACTATTTGTCTGCGTCTAGAATGGAGCCCTAGGTGTTGGTTCTTGATTTTTTTTATTTTCTAATTCTGATTATAATGATTTTTAATTTGTTATGATGATTGGTTTTGATCTATTTTTGTTCTGAGTCAATGTGAACAAGGACAATAATTATCATTGGGAGGGATGGAAGATTAGGTTAAGACCAACGATTTGATCAAATCGAAGAACTTCACTTTGTGTGAATCAAGTATAGTGGTATTTTGCTTCTTTATTTTTTGATGGCTTCCTTTTATTTTTTATTTAGTACTCTTAGAAATTATATTTGATTTGATAAAAGAAGCTTAATTAATTGTCTGTAACCAATTAAAATGAGATCCATGCTAATGAGTGATCCTAATTGAAGAGGAACTGAATTCACAAAGAGGAAGGGAGGGGAAGAAAAAGGGAGCTGCTGTGGTGGTTGATGTCATGGCCATGACTGCCAGTGAAGAAGGAAAGAAAAGAGGGGAAGAGAAAGGATAATGGAAGAAAAGGAAAAAGAAGAAGTGGGCATTATGGTAAATGTGTATTTTTTTGACAATAAACGTTATTGAGGACCTAATTACAAATTTTAATTTTTTTTCGGGACCCAATTATAAGCTTTTAAACTATAGGGACCAATTTGCAATTTCACTAAAAGTGTAGGGACTAACTGTGTAATTTAACCTACTAATAATAGTAACTTAGTGAATATATTAATAACAATGAATGTATAATACTAGGAACTAAAACTATATAAACTTATAATAAATATAATACGCACGATAATTATCCAAGGAGTAATTCGAATCATATTGATTCAAACTACATACAAATGTGACCCACACTAGTTCGAATTAGGCTGATTCGAACTAACCCACCATTTTGACACCCATAGTAATTCAAAACAGGTTGAATCGAATTGCACACACAGTATTTCACACAATTATTTTGATACACCAACAATTATATCTGTTCCGTGGTCGGGTACCGAACGGGTCGAGTGAACGGAATGAGTAAGAGTGGACAAAGAAAATCTGGACCTTGGTTGTTGGTGAATGGATGGACCTCCAGGCTCGTGCCGAAGGATGGAAGATTGGAGCCTCGCGACCTCCCAAGTTATGGTGTTGAAGAGGGGGTGCCACCTGCAAAAAGGACTCCGACGCTCAAATCATAATCCGTATAGATGGCAGTAAAGATGAGGGAATAGTGACGTACCTTGGGAGAGGGGTAGGGTCCTCCCCTTATATACTCTGTACCCAGGGCAGGTCCCACAGGAGTAGACCCGTCTTCCAGGAAGCTTCCTTTCCCTAGCTATCACGTGCCTTGCTGGAGGGAAAAAGTGTCGGGTCCTCTTCTTGGTTTGGGTTTGACATGCCCGTCGGGTCGGGCCGCCCGAGCCGGGGTATTGTGATAACTGGACCGGGCCGGAACAATATCTATATAAAATCAATACTAAATCGAATTCAATTAGTTCGATAAGACGAGTTTATAAAAAAAATTGTATTTTATAAAGTTTAAAAATTTTAGTTATGTGATATGTTAGTAAAATAATATATTACAAATTTTTATAGTACTCATCATAACAATGTTTAATTTAAAAATTTTTATTTAAATTTTAGTAGTACTCGTTACAAAATAAATAATTACAATAATTTTTTTATTTTTTATAAAACTTCCTTAAAAATTCCATGAGTATTATATAAAGAATCTTGAATCGATTTACATAAATTGACTAACAAATTTTTATAGTACTCATAAAATTTTCTAAAAAATTTTCACATTTTATAAAATTATTTACAATAATAATAATAATAATAATAATAATAATAATAATAATAAGGTTTAATTACTCTGCAGGTCCCTATAGTTTCACCAAATTTTCAATTAGGTCCCTATACTTTTTTCTTTTTAATTGGGTCCTTGTACCTTTTTTTTTCAATTAAGTCCCTGTTAACGTTTGACGTTAAAAAAATGTTAGTGAGCTGTGGAATGACTTATTTACCCCTGTCTTCTCCCTATAAACACTCTCGTTAAGTATCTGAGGTTTCTCTTCTTCTCCCTTTTCCATTTTCAGTTTTCATATTCTCCAAATTTATGGCTCATAGTCAAGGAACCTCATTCATTCTCTCTTTGGGAAGCTGTGTTTCTAGGAGCTCGTACTCGAAGGAAAGAAGACACCTGTGTTTCTGTGGAGAGGCAGTAACCGTCCGCCGTTCCTCAGCTGTTTCTAACCATAGTAGGAGGTATGTTACTTGTGGGAAGATACCAAAATGCAAATTTTTTGAGTGGATTGATGATTTTGATTGGATTGAGGTTGATGATGGTGCAAAGAATGGGTGGCCAAAGAAAAAGGAAAGGCGAGTTCACTGTTTTTGTGGTGACACTCTGAGTCTTCAAATTTCAGGAACAACAAAAAATCCTAATAGAAGATTTATTTCTTGCCCTAACAGAAGATGCAAATTTTTTGAGTTGGTTGATGAAGTTGGTGCAAGAAGTAACGTGTCTGCTGCTGCTGTTGGAGTTGTTGGAACACAAAATTCTGCTAAGTTGGATGCTGAAATGTGGAAATTGGATGCACAAGAAAGAAAGATAGAGAGGCTAAACGTGGAGATGGAGAGATTAATTGTTGAAGCCAGGGAAATAGATGTTTGTGTGGGTAGATTATGTGATGAGTTGAATATTCTCCAAGAACAAGTTGGGAGGTTGGATGACAATATAAAAATTCAATGTAAAATGCAATATATGCTATTTATGTTTTTGCTAGTCTTAATAATTGGAATGTGGTTTGCAAGAGTTCAGAGTTATCTGTGCTATGAAGTTGTAATGTAAGAGATTGTATGGCTTCAATCCAATTAAAATTAATTATGTTTGGTTTGAATCAATTTTGCACTTTAATGTATTTTGTGTGTATAACAAATGATAGTTGGAAAGCAACTTTATCAATGTGAATATTTAAATTTTCACAATTGACAACAACTTGCAGTAAGAAGTAGCTAGAAAATATGCTACATATATTTTCATTAAGTAAGTGTTCCTGTAAACCATACTTACACAAAATATCATAGCATAAGTGGTCATATAATATGCCACATATAGCTAATCCAAAATAAAGATCCAAGAAGTGTAACAATTAATAGTGGTCCAACCTAATTACAAAATATCAAAATAGTGGTCCTATCCACATAATAAACAGTGGCCACATAGACACAATTCATCATAAGATATACTATTTAACAGCAACCCCAACAACCTTAACTATAAATATAAAGAGACTTCAGTCATCACTTAGGTCTATATGTAGACTAGGTATCCCTTTTTGCTTCATCACTCCTAACTTCAGCCACCCACTTCTCCTCACACTAAACACCTTTGTCTTTGGTAAATGTTGAGAAGATGTTCTAGGTGCTTGGTGAGATTTTGCACTTGCCACAGCTAGGAGAGACTGGGAGGCTGGCCCTTCAAGAGGTAAGGCTTATTGTGAGGTGGCTGTGGTTGGAGCCACTGAACCAGTGGATGTGGTTGGAGCCTGAGAAGCTGAAGTTGCAAGTATAGGAGCTGGTTGAGTGGAGGCAGCAACAGCAGGTATGGCGGGTAGCTGTTGGGAAGATGCAGGTGTGGTGGAGAGTGATTGTGAAGATGCAACTATATCCCTTCCCCTGCCCCTTCCTCTTCCCCTGCCCCTTCCTTTTCCCCTGCCTACCCCTGTTTGCCTTATTCACTCAGATCTGTGGATATTCACACCGGATCTGTTGTCGGCAGTAGGATCAGCATCAACAGCAGCTGCAGGATCAGCAGCAGCAGCAGGTGCAGCAGTAGGCACAGTGTCAACAGCATTCGGATCTTCTCCATTGGCGGCAGCAGCAACACCAGGTTCTGAAATCAGGTAAACACCAGATTGCAACATGAATATTCAACTCTTTTTTCAATCAATTTATAATCCATTTATAATTTATTTATAACAGCATAATCAATTTATAATAATCTTATAGTCTATTTATAAGGCAACATAATCTGTTTGCAATCCAAATCAATTCACAACAATTTACAACACAGCATAACAAATTTTCATACACCATACATTATACTAATCACAACCTAATCCACTAAACACCTCAAATACCCTATAATTTTGAATTTAAAACAGTAAAACAATAGTTTGTAGGTTCAGGTTTGCATGATACCTAACACTATTGGATTGGGACAATACCTTCTATTATGTCCATATTGGCCGCAGTTGCTACATGTAACAGATGAACCCGTTCTCCTAAGCTTTGTCTGAGAACGGTTCTCATCAGGTTCTCTGATCCACAAATGTGCTTTCCGTTAAGGGTCTTCAGCCGAAAGCAATCGGAACTACCAACTTTGGATGCGAACGCCATCCACCTACACTTCCCTTTCTTTCCTCTACAGCCCACTCTACATCTAACCTTATCATTCTTGATATACCTAATATCCCTTCCATTCAACAGATCATGCTCCCTAATAGCATCCTTAAACTGACCAAGTGACTTGAACTCCAATCCCACCTTAAACACATATTCCCTACTCATCTCAGCCTCATTGTATTTAGGATATCTTCTCTTCTTAATCATATCATCCGAATCTCCCTCATAGCTATCAATATCTTCAGTTTCATAACCCTAAAAAATCTCTCCAACTTCAACATCATCCCTAACGGCGGTGTCATTCACAGCAGCATCAACACCAGCAGTTTGAGCATTGTCATATTCATTTAAAGGGCCATCAAACCCCCCAAAATCATTTCCAACTCCACCATCATTTCCATCTTCACCGTCAAACCCAAAATGATTCTCGTGGTCTCCATCGTCTGCACTGTCATCAAATCTATCCTCCTCACTAGACGCTTCTAATTCACATTCAACCTCTATTTCTACGAAACCACTCTCATTGTACTTAGCTTCAGTTGGCACATAGTCCTTATCATTCGAACTTATCTCAACACCGTTACCTTCCCTACAGCCATCAACAACATACACCGAGCAATGCTTAACAGTTTGCGACACTAATAACCTACCCATTTTCATGGCATCTCCATCACTCATCAACTCTCTAAGACCCGAGCTCAATTGGTAGCCTGGTTCACAGTACCAGATCCTGGCATACCCTTTGTACTCTAACTTTTGCAACTCACTAACTATTTCTTGCAAACTCCATTCATCGAGCTCATAATGCATATCTTCCATCACCTTTCCCTCCAAATATTCTAGTCCGTTCCCTAAATCATGAAATTTGCCACCATGGTGTATGTCTATGGTAAAATCTGAGTCCCCCGTCACTACAGATATTAAAAACAGAAGCATAATCCATTTAAAGCAACATCATCACAAGCACAATAATCAACATTCAAGAATAAATAAAATTCATCATCCAATGCCATAATAGCTCCATTCAATCACATAATTTGAAAAAAAAAGTTCAGACTTTCATAATTTGAAACCATCAGCCTACATCACACTTCCATAAATCCCTCATTGAAAGCAAAATTCATTTAATAAAAATAGAAGCGGAATCCATTTAAAGCACCACCATCACAGCAACAACAGTCAAACAATGCCATATTTTTTTGAAAAAAATAATATAAATATCAACTTTTAATACTGAAAAAAGGAGGCTTTTTTCTTTGTCACTTACTTGCAGAAACTTTGACTGCAGGGAGATGGAGCAGAGGCGTGGTCGGAGGCTCGGCAAGGTGCGACACGGTGACTCCAGGCGCAAGCCTTCACCGCGACGGGACGAAGACGCCTTGGCCGGACAAATCGTGGAGAAGACCTCTGACAACAACAACGCACAAGGGCCCAGCACAGAGTGAAGGCGACGGAAGGCACACTAGCAACCGTCCGTTGCAGTTGATGGCAGACACACACGCCGTCGACGGAGGCAGGAGATGGAGGAGATGAGAGAAACTTAGGGTTTCTTTTTTTCTTAGGAATGAAATGCGAGGGGTTATTTGGGTATTAGAAAAAAATTTAGATTAGTTCACAAGCCTCTACAGCTAATTGTCAAGAATATTCTTTTTTAATCAAGAATATTCTGTTATCTCAAATGTTACACTGACGGCAGGGACTTAATTGAAAAAAAATAAGATACAGAGACTCAATTGAAAAAAAAAAAAGTATAGAGACCTAATTGAAAATTCGATGAAACTATAAGGACCTGCAGAATAATTAAACCTAATAATAATAATAGAAAAGAATCAACCATTCACGAATTAAAAAAAAAATACATTTGATTAGATAACGGAAAAAAAAAGTCCATTGATGCAAATATAACCACCAGAACTATCCGGCGAGAAAAACCAAAAACATCAAATATCAAAGGATGGAAAGGATAATTTGAATTTCACTATAATTTTTCGGTTTCCACTTATGCTGGTTGCACAATTACCACGACAGTGATAGCTAGTGATAATGTAATTTATATAGATGCGATATTTGTATTCATTTTGTTTTGTACGTTAGCACACTATACTTTTTTAAAGAAATTCATTTTATATAGAATTTAATTTTGATGTAAGTAAAGTAATTTTATATATATATTTAATTATATAATATTACATTAATTAAAAATAACTATTTTTTATATAAATAATTATTTAAAAAAATAAATATAATTATTATACAACTGTATAAAAGATTTTATACTATCAATACATTAAAATTAAACTCTTTTATATATGCTAAACCGATATTTCACTTAATGATAAAGCGGTATATATATTAATTCAATAATATAAAAGACAAATCGAGTATGTGAAATATTTGTCTTATATCTTTTAACATTTATTGCAAGAGTCACAGGTCAAGCAGATGCTGTAAGATTGGCTATAATAAGCAAGCAAATTGGTTACAGGTTTGTGGGCTATATCTGCTAAAGGTTGCGTGGTTGAAGGTGATTTGATTCTGACCAGGTGTTTGGAGGAGTGGATAAATGTTTAGTCTTATTAGATGTTCTCATATAGTCATATTCCAAATAATACTACAAATCATGTCATTTAATTTAAGACTTCTCAACATAGACATACAAGATCATAAATGTATATATCTTTTTGCTACAAATAGTTTATACAGGCGACAAATACTTAAGATAGTTACTAGTTAGACTGCATTTGTACAAATAATCATGCAAGATGCACAAAAATATCAGCTGCTCTTAAAAAATATATATTAAAATATAAAATACATATTAAAAATAATTAAACGATAAATGGCTTCATATCAAGATATTCATACCAAGATACGAGTTTCAATTCTTTCTCTTACATGAGAGGAAAATACTAGCTAACAGTTGACAAATGAGAGTTGTTCCAAATGTTTGTTCATCTTCTAAGTGGAAAATTCAAGTTGACCGTTTAGCCTTTTTATTTTATGGTGAGGGATGTCTAGTCAAGTTGAAAATTTTTTCAAACATTTCGTGGAGCACATATATTTTTTTTTTTTCATGGTATTTTCTCTCCTAGATCAATAATTAATCTATTGCTGATTTAAACTCTATTTAAAAGTTTGTCGTTAATTTATGAATTGCTGCATATCTAAAGTAAGATTTAAACTCTCGACATATACTTAAACAGACTAATAAACTAATTGCTAGACCAACCCGAATTGGTTATTTCATGGAGCACATAGTTAATGCCAATGGTTTTGGGATTTAGTGAAATGGACTTGGCAGTGTGTTATCATCAAAATTGGAGAAGGAAACAGAGTATATAGTGAATTTGGGCCCAAAAGCGAACATCATGTGGGATTGTGGGGACAACATCATCACCAACCAGAAAAATACTAATTTTCTTACCAAGGACAATGATATAGTGCGGACAACCACTTAATTCCCTTCATTGTCACAACTCAAACACACAAACCATATATATGAATATTAGTTACTATTTTAGTTTTACACCATAACTTATAAAAATTAGCGATGATGATATAATATATGCTTAATCACCATAAAGCATACACTTTAGAGACACACATGCAAAAATTGCAAATTATAGTACTATAATAAGTAACATTGTCCTTAACAACATTATTCCTCTGGTTTTGGAAAATTTTTTGATAGTTTGCTAGGTAAAGTTCTTCCTAGTAAGAGTAGAACTAGCTTCTTTTTTTTTTTTTTCCTTCACTTATTCATGGTCCATTTTTCTTCTTTTCTTCGCATGCAAGAAGCTCCTCCAACAATTTGTCATCCAAGTACTCAAACTCAAACACTTCACTCCTTTCCCTGCCTTCCACATTGCCCTGCCATGAAGCAGAGGACGTTGAAGCGCCGGAGGAATAAGAGGAGCCACTGCCACCACCACCGGTGCGGTTATTACCATAACCGGACATAGGATACTCATTTGGGAAGTTAAGGATAGCAAATGCACCTCTCATGGCATAAGCGGCTCTATCATAAGCCCTAGCTGCTTCCTCAGCCGTGTTGAATGTCCCAAGCCAAACCCTCTGACCCTGCCTAGTGGAGTCACGAATCTCGGCCGCAAACTTCCCCCAAGGACGGCGGCGTACGCCTCTATATCGGACATCTCCGCCGTCATCCTTTGTCCTACCCTTTGATCCATCTTCATTCATGGTTATGTGTTTTGTTTGTTTTGCTTTGCTTTGGTTTTGCATGCATGGTAAGAAAAGGCTCAATGAGTCATATTTATATGGTTGAAAAAACATGCAAAAGCAATTTGGCATGATGTGATGATTTGGCCAAGTAAGTATCGTTGGCACGTGTTTATTAGAATGTTCCACTATGTTTGAAAAACATTGTGTGTCCATTGTATTTGGATGGTCATTGGTCAATGTGGTGGCTTTTGCATAGCTTTGAAATTCTTTTGCAAGTCTAACTTCTTCTCACAAGGAAACAAATTATTTAGTGCTTTTTTCGTTATTGTACTTTCCTAATTCAATATAATTAATCCCACACCAGGAAATAACATACTACTAATTTGTGGCTTAGCAAAAAAACTTGAAAAAAATAGTATGATCTTTAATAATTTCTGACATAGAAAAATGTCAAACATGTGATGTTATGGATTACATACACATGCAGTAACAGTTTATAGAACTTGTATTTTGGTCATTTTGTGAAGTCAGATTGCTTATTTTACATTCCTTAGGTAATCAATATTCTAAGGATCTCACTTAGTATTTTTTATTTTTCATAATCTCAGTTGAGTGTACAACTTTCATCATTATGTGTCTATGATTAAGATTTAAGAATATCTAACTATTATAATCACACAATTAAGGTTTTCTAGAATGATGAAATTTTCTAGAAGTGAATCTGGTTCTGGCCAATAGCTCTAAATCACAAGATATTCAAGTTTATTAACGGAATAACAGCCAATGTTGAAGCACGGTGATAGATGTAGATAAAGAAATTAAAGTAGAGGAGAGGGAGCACAATAAGAAGGTGAATCAGCTTTATGTTTAGTCGATTCATGTATCACCGTTTTGGGTTATAATTCAATATATAAATGGTGCAGCGAATCAGAATTTTTCATTCTACAAAAAATAAATTATTAATTTGAAACAGGAGACATGCATCTAGAAGAGAAGACCTATGACAATAAGTGTCCAAATCTGTGTACACAGAAGTTGCAAATTTTAAGTGCGGAAATAAAATAATAAAAAGGTAAATATCTTAATATAAACACAATAGTTTGATAATTTAATATATTTAATATAATATATGTTATTGTCCTAGTTATGACTTTTATGTGAAGATATAGTTAACTTTATAATAAAAATAACATGATTCTTTGTCAAATTTACTGCGTGGAGGAATTGTTCAGTGCATGAGGGCTTTTCTTTTTGAGTTTTGACAAGAGAAATAATTAATGCTTGTGGGAAAGAATAAGAATAAAGAATTATGATAGTGCCACAGTGGACTGGGCTCAATTTGGACACAGTGGGAAGCATCGTTACTTTCTATTAAGTTTATATCAATTATAATTAGCAGTGTGTCTGAGACAGTGTGTGATTGGCAAATTAGTTTGCGTTTTTTTGTGTTGCCCTTGGATCGATTCTCACTCCCAACGATATTAAAAAATTTTAAACGAATTTTTTTTTAAAATAAGAGTATGATTAACCACCACTAAAATATTTATAAAATAAATTCTATTTTTTATTTTAAAAGAATTGATAATTAAACTTTTGTTCTTTTGATTTTTTTTGTTATACATTTTTCCATCTTTTTTTAATATGAGTTTCAAAGAGAAGAGTTAAGAGCTCTGCTTTCCATTAACAGTCGCTCCTTCTTTGCTCCTCTTCCTCCGCAGTAGCTCGCTCTCTGATCCTCTCCTAGCGTAATGGTCGTTCTCTGATTTTCTCCATCCGCGTAGTTGTTCGTTCTTCCCTGCACCGTGCTTGTTCTCTAATCCTCAATACCGCAACATGCTTCTGCCGACGTCGCTACATTCGGGTCTACCACTTCATTATTTTCGTTCTTTTGATTTTTTTTGTTTTATACATTTTCCATCTTTTTTTAATATGAGTTTCAAAGAGAAGAGTTAAGAGCTCTGCTTCCCATCAATAGTCGCTCCTTCTTTGCTCCTCTCCCTCCGCGGTAGCTCGCTCTCTGATCCTCTCCTAGCGTAATGGTCGTTCTCTGATTTTCTCCATCCGCGTAGTTGTTCGTTCTTCCCTGCACCGTGCTTGTTCTCTAATCCTCAATACCGCAACACGCTTCTGCCGCCGTCGCTACATTCGGGTCTACCACTTCATTATTTTCGCCTCTCTATTCCTCTTTTTCAGTAGCGACTCTGATCTCTGTCCTTCTCCCTCCACCTCTGCCTACTCCTTTAAGATTCTATTTTATTTTTATTTTTATTGTACTTTGTTTTCTTTTCTATGAAAATTTAATGTGAATTTGAATGTTCGCTACATTTGGGTCTACCACTTCATTGTTTTCGCCTCTCTGTTCCTCTTTTTCAATAGCGACTCTGATTTCTGTCCTTTTTCCTCCACCTCTACCTACTCTTTTAAGGTTCCATTTTTTTTATTGTACTTTATTTTCTTTTCTATGAAAATTTAATGTGAAATTGAATGTTCTTTGTTTGCCAGAATATTGAATGTTATTTTGATTTCAAAAGAATTTGATAATAAATCAGTGAAAAATTTCAAAATGGATTAGGAGTCTTTGATTATGCTTGAATGATTGAATTTGATTGTTGTGATTTCGTTGGTAGTAACTATTTTAATTTCTAATTGAATAAGGTTTCTACTTTTTCTTGTTTGAAGTTTAACCTCCATTGTGGAAGTAAGACAATGATTGTAAAAAACTAAATACAATACATGGTATCTTGTATAAGAGAACTCATTAGATTAGGAGTAAATTTCAAAGATTGTATCATTAGGAACTCAATGATATTTTCAATTTATTAAACCATTCTTCTACATTAGTCCATGACAACAATAAAGAAGTCTCACAGCCCACAAATTCAGCCCAACAGAATTCATAAATTCAGTTTTAATTTTAGTCTTTATCATCTTATATTAGCTTTATGTTACCATCTTATCTTATCTTTGCTTTTTTCTTTCGTAGATAATACTCTATATATATTTAGTTTTACTTTTATAATTCAATCAATCAAAAAATACATAACAAAGTATTCTTTATCTTTGCGTACTCTTTTTGTACTCTTTCAATTTTGTTATGGTATCAGAGCTCTTCGTGAGCTCTACTGACATCCATGGATAAACCAACCGATTCAGATCCTAAAACTCCTTCAACTCTCCCGCCTACCATGAATAATCAACCTTTCAATTTAGCTCAGGATACAACCAATCCCTATTATATTCATCCAAGCGAAAATCCTACCTCTCACAGGAAATAATTACCATTCATGGAATAGATCATTCACTATGGCTATTATTTCCAAAAATAAATATGGATTTCTTACCGGTTTTATCTCCTCTCCTCTGTAACTCAAAGTGTCATCTATTTTGCCATTGCCTCTGGACCAATTTGAAAGAACGATTTGCTCAGAGCGATCTTCTCTGAATTGCTGAGTTACAAGAAGAAATCTATGCACTTAAGCAGGGCACTCTGTCTGTCACCGAGTTCTACACATCACTGAAGTCTCTTTGGGAGAAACTCGACAGTTCTCGCCCTCTCCCGATCTGTTCATGTCTAGCAACATCTCACAGATCGCAAGATTTCATAATTCGCTTTCTTAAGGGATTGGATGAACGGTTTTCGGTGGTGCGATCTCAAATACTTCTCCTAGACCAATTACCTCCAGCAATTAGAGTTTTTGCATTTGTCATCCAGCATTAACGACAGCTACAAGTTACCGCTGGGATTCTAGACGATCCACGTTTCATCACTGCCGCCGTCGATTCGTGGCACCCCTCACAAGGTCGTGGTTGCAGTCACAGTGGCTTTTCCTCCGGCAAAGGTCGCGGTGGTTTCCCCTTCAACGTGGGACGTGGTGGTTCCTCTAAGTTCTGCACGCATTGCGGTCGTAGTGGCCACACGATTGATGTCTGTTATTCGAAACACGGGTACCCGCCAGGATATTCACGTCACCCTGGTAGTCCACATCACTCCGCTGTTGTCACTGTCGCCACTCCTCCTTCAATTGCCCCTCCAGTTTATGATGAGAGGGCAGCCCTAGGTCATTTTGAAGGGCATACCCAACAGCCCAATCCAAACCCAATTTTGGACCTCTCACTAGCCCAACAACAAGCTCTCATAGCACTTCTCAAAAAGACCGAGTCTCCCTCTTCAGAATATAGAGATAATGGTTCATCAAATCAAAATGGGTTTTTGCCTATCCGAATACTCATTATCTTTGTTCTTTAAACACATTTTCTATTTTAAATAATTTTTCCAACAAAAATACCTTTTTAAATTCTTGGATTATTGATTCTGGTGCCACAGACCATATTGCATCAAACTTATCTTGGTTTGTTTCATATTACAAAGTCTCTCCTATTATCATTCACTTACCAAATAACACTAAAGTCACTGCTTCCTATAAGGGTGTTGTGCAATTTTCTTTATCCTTAATCCTTCATGATGTTCTTTATCTGCCTTACTTTAATTTTAACATTATTTCCATATCCAAAATTACTTATAATCTTCAATGTCAACTCACTTTTTCATCTTCTTCTTGCACTTTACAGGCCAACACTTTGAGGATGATCGGTTTTGGTAGAATCAGAGAAGGCTTGTATGTTGTTGAAAATACTCTCACTCACACTCCATCGACTTCACATTCCATTCATACTATCAAAACAAAATCAGCCATTACACCATCCGAGCTATGGCATTTTCATTTGGGTCACCTTTCTGAACAACGACTTAATTATTTATGTAAACAATTTCCTTTTATTTCTATGCATTATGGTAAAACTTGTGATATTTGTCATTTTTCTAAACAGAAGAAACTTTCATTTTCTCAAAGCTTTAATAAAGCTAATGCAATTTTTTATTTATTACATTTTGACATTTGGGCCCGTTTCGACAAAATTCTATTCATAATCATAAATATTTCTTAACTATCGTTGATGATTTTAGTCGCTTTACTTGGGTTATTTTGTTAAAATCAAAAGGAGAAGTGCAAAATCATATAAAGAATTTTATTATTTTAGTTGAAACACAATTCAACTCTAAAGTCAAAACTTTTCGTTCCGATAATGGACTAAAATTTATTTTACATGATTTTTATTCTTCCAAGGGCATTATTCATCAACTTAGTTGTGTTGAAACCCCTCAACAAAATGGACGGGTAGAACGCAAGTACCAACATATTTTAAATATAGCTTGTGCTCTTATGTTTCAATCTAATTTACCATTATCTTTTTGGTCTTATGCTGTTAGACATGCTGTTTATTTGCTTAATAGAGTTCCATCCTCTGCAATTAATTTCAAACACCATTTGAGATTTTATTTAATCATCCTCCAAATTATCATGACCTTAAAATTTTTGGATGTTTATGTTTTGTGTCTACCCTAATGACAAATAGATCAAAATTTGATCCAAGAGCCAAAAAGGGTGTTTTCATTGGTTTTCAAACTGGTTTTAAAGGATATATCATTTATCTTTTGGATGACAAAAGGATTGAAATTTCTCGAAATGTTATATTTTATGAATTAGTCTTTCCTTTGGTCCACACAAATGACCCAATTTCTCTCTCCAACCCAACAACAAATTCTGAACTAAACAATTTTTCTGTCAACACACATAACCCAAAAATACCAACCCTTCCAGTTGAACCCTCACCCATACCCATTGACCAAACTCCATCTAATTCTTTATTTTCTCCAACAACCTCTCCTTCTTCCTCACTGAATTGTCCTAACCAACTTGAATCCATGACAACCAAATCTCTTTTGAGGCCGACACCCTCCTCTTCTTCCGCACTAGACACTAGTTCATCGTCACCTCCTCATCCCCAGTCACCTTCCTCACCACCTGAGCAACCCCATCGTCATTATTCTGATCGACCTCACCGACCTCCAGCATATGTCTCTGATTAATTGTGCAATTCCTCTCTCACCTCTACAAATCAATCTCCCTCAAAGTGCAAGTATCCTTTATCTTCAATCATGTCTTTGTCTTCTCTTTCATCTTCAAATAAAAGGTTTCTATTATCTCTACATTCTGACGTTGAGCCAAAGTTCTTTAAAGATGCCGATCAACATCCCAATTGGCATAGTGTTATGAAAGATGAGCTAGATGCTCTTGAGTTGAACAAAACTTGGCGTCTGGTTGATTGTCCTGCAGGTGTTAAGCCGGTTGGCTGTAAATAGGTCTATCGCATCAAATGCAAGCCTAATGGTTCAGTTGATCGATATATGGCTCGCCTTGTTACCAAAGGATTCATCTAGACTGAAGGTGTTGATTTTTTGAAAACCTTCTCTCCTGTTGTCAAGTCTGCCACCATCAGATTAGTTTTGGCATTGGCCTCTATGAAGCATTAGCCCATACATCAGTTAGATGTCAATAATGCTTTCTTACATAGGGATCTTTCTGAAGATGTTTACATGATTTTGCCACCCGGGTTTACATCTCCTCACCTAAATCAATGCTGCAAGTTACTAAAGTCATTGTATGGTTTACGACAATCTAGTAGTATGTGGTATGACAAACTTTCTCATCTTTTGCTATCCCATAGATATCAGCAGACCTTATTTGATTATAGTCTATTTGTTAAATTTACTGGTGCTCAAATTTCTATACTTCTAGTCTATGTTGATGACATCGTTCTCACCGGCAATTCTATTTCTGAACTTGCTTCCATTAAGTCTATTTTGCACCAACACTTTTGAATTAAAGATTTGGGCCCTTTAAAATATTTTTTGGGTATTGAAGTAGCTCAATCAGCAAAGGGAATTCGCTTATCTCAGAGAAAATATTGTCTTGATCTTTTGGAGGATTCTGGTTTATTAAGTGCTAAACCTACCTCTGTTCCAATAGATAGTTCCACAAAACTATATCAAGACAAAAGTCCCTTGCTATTTGACCCTTCTGTGTATCGCCGTTTGGTTGGGCGTGTCTACCTTACCATTACTCGACCAGACATCATATATGCCACTCAACAATTAAGTCAATTTTTATGGAAACTCCTACTGAATCTCATCTTCAAGCTGCAAAACATGTGTTACGATATCTGAAAACTAGCCCTGGCAAATGACTTTTTTTCCAAGAGAATAAAAAATTCAGCTTCTCGACTTCAGTGACTCTGATTGGGCCGAATGTCCTGACACTCGGCGATATTTAACAGGCTATTATTTCTTCTTAGGCAACTCTTTAGTCTCTTGGAAGACCAAGAAACAAACCACCGTTGCCCACTCATCCACTGAAGCAGAATATCGTGTATTTGCCAACACAACTTGTGAACTTCAATGGATACTAAATCTGTTATAATTTTTACGCATCTCTCCTATGCGCCCACCAGTTTTATATTGTGATAATCAAAGTGCTCTTCATATTGCTGCTAATCCAGTTTTTCATGAACGGACCAAACATTTAGAGGTCAATTGTCACTTAGTTCGACAAAAAGCTCAAGCTGGAGTGATGAAACTTCTCCATATTCTTTCTTCTGGGCAATTAGCTAACATCTTCACAAAGCCTATGTCTCCTCAACCCTTCCATCTTAATCTCAATAAGCTTGGAGTTCTCGATATATTTCACCCTCCAACTTGCGGGGGCGTATTAAACCATTCTTCTACATTAGCCCATGACAACAATAAAGAAGTCTTACGGCCCACAAATTCAGCCCAACAGAATTCATAAATTCAGTTTTAATTTTAGCCTTTATCATCTTATCTTATCTTTGTGTTACCATCTTATCTTATCTTTGCTTTTCTCTTTCGTAGATAATACTCTATATATATTTAGTTTTACTCTTATAATTCAATCAATAAAAAAAATACATAACAAAGTATTCTTTATCTTTGCGTACTCTTTTTGTACTCTTTCAATTTTGTTACAATTATGCTGATTTGCTGGATAAAATCATATAACATAAGAATGACTGAGGGAAGAAATTTTATTGATTTTATCCCATGATGTATTTTGTGAAACTTGTTAGTTTAAACTTCAGAAATATTTAGGGAAAACTTGTGCTGTGCTAGACATTCTTTCACCTTCTTATAGAGAAGATTAAGGAAGGAAGTGTACTTACTATCATGATTATCCATATTCAACATTCTGTAAATAACTCTGAGCTATCCCTTATATTCTATGCACCATTAAATATAACATTGCTACTCAGTAGTAGAAATGATTTTAGAAGTTTTATAAACTCAATTTGCTCCATTTTTTGAGTTTTGAAGCCTTTGATTGAGGATTTATAAGTTTAGTTAGATTTTTAGTTTTTTTTCCTTAGAAAGTTATTATCCTTTTCAAAACTTGCAAATCACTTAAGAGAAGGGAAAAGCATTATCTAATCAGCATCTCAGTTATGTATTTTTTTAATGCTTGTTACTACAGCAACACAAAATGGCCCTAAGATATGCGACAACGAATAGGAGGAATATGTATGGCTTGTAGAGATAGGAACGTCGAACGCCTGCAGATCTTTATATATATTCGTCTGGGAGAGTACACTGGTCCGACTATCCAGCTTTAGGTCTGTTGCTCAGATTTAAAAGTGATTATATGCTTCCTGTTGTGAATGGTGGATGATGACGTTAATGCCTGTAAAGTATTCATTTTCCATTTTGCATTTGCTGGAGAGCAAAGAAGATCTATTTGTTTACACCGCATGACATGTGAAGGTTGATTTATGCCTCTTTTGCTGGAAGCATATTTTGAGCATAAAATTTTGATACATAAAATTTGTGATAGTCCTCATGCTTTGATAAGCAAATCTATTTCTGTAATATTCCTTATATAGTGCATACGGTGGATTGTAGTATTTGTCAAAGGCCATGGAAAAAATTATCTCGAAATATCTCCTCTTAAGTTAATCCCTTTTTGGATATTTTGACCTTATATTTTGTATTTTCATGAATAATTTTTATCCATTTATAATAATTATGTTAAGGATCAATTTATATTAAAATCGTTTTAAAATGCTATGAAAGAACTAATTTCTGTGACATTTGAAATTTCAGAATGAGTTCCCCTCTCTTCCAAACACACATTAAAAAAATAATTTGTAGTGTTTTAACTTGGTAAACAATTTTAATACCTCAAAAAGGGTGAACAATATGGCTTTGCTAAAAATGTAACAATGGTGGCTTTGAATTTAAGTTACTCAATTCACTAAAGTGGTTTACATTCATCCAAAACAACACACATTCGAATTAACTCATCACGTAAATTTATTTGAAAGTTACACTTATAGTCCCTGCATGAAGTTACATTAAGCAACTTCTTCACATCGCAATAGCAGCTTCACCAAGCTCAAGTTTTTTATTCCTAGAGTAATTATTTTAGTTCAAAACTAACACACATTTGAGGGCTAAACCCATCAATTGCAGATCTCAAAATGCTGGATTTATGTTGGTCATGTTTGTTTTCTTAACTTAATCGATGATGATAATGACTCTTGGAGAAATAATTTTTCAAGATACATATTTGAGATAAGCATGTATTCACTCTAAGGTGATCTGAAGGCTTCACCAGCATATCGCATAGTGCATAAAGTGATAATTACAGTATAAAGAGAAGCATTTTTCTTTTTATATTTTGGATATTGAAAAAGTGTTATTCTAGAAAGCTCACGCTACTTCCACAAAGAGTGACGGGGATGGTAGTGTATTAGTAGTTCATAAATCTATCTTCAAAGAAGAAATCAATTGAAGAAAATGTCACTGATTCAAGAGAAAGTTCAATAGGTGAACAATAATTACTTATCTACTTATTTGTTCATTAAAGAATATATCAAGTAATCACAAAAATAAGTCAATGAATAAAAGAAGAATGAACAATCTATTGAAAAACACATAACAATCACAGAAAGCTCTTGATATCTTAAAATAAGTTTGCACTACAAAGTTCTTTAATGGCATCGTGTAATGCAATATTTTTTAAACTAGCAATCTTTGAACCATTAAGCATGCTTATCCACAAACTTGTCCTTATTGATATTTGGTATCACCACCACATGTGCTATGTTTTTCTGGTATACTCCAGTCTTGTTATCTGAACACATAAGGCATTGAACACCTCACAAATGTGTGGTTGGAGACACTAACACTATCAATGGGCTTTTTAAAAGAAACTTTTGGAGCCTGACGTGATAGAATATAGAAAAATCAACTTCATGGTTGCTTATTCGAATATATAATTAGTACTAGACTGAATAAAAATATTAGTTATTACAAATATTATAAATATAATCAGAGAGATTCTCTTTACTATTAGAAGAAAATAAGAAAAATGTGACCTAAGACGTTAAACCCTAATTTATTGGCTATTCACTGATTGTTCAACAAAGAAAATGAAATGACATCCCACTGTACTGGAGTATTATCTGCCTTTTCCTTCAAGTTATAGTTTTTTTATTTATACACAACTTCTAATGGCAAACAAACAATATGCAGATCACAGTGTAGATAGAACCAATAGTGCATCTTAATGTTCTACATGGTATTCCATAACAAAATCATTAAACAATAGATAGCCATGGTTTCATCTCCGAGCGGGAGACTTCCCCACATTTCACGTCGGCTCCAGTCCCAGGTGGAGGCTTTCCTCCACGGTGGCATCTCCTCCAGCGTGGCTTCTCATCTTCAGGGGTGCATGTGCTCCTCTGTCATTCCGCCGTCAGTTATCCCTTTCACCTTCTCGCTCACGCAACCTGCCTTCGCTTTCACCGAATCGCTCATACAACTTGCCTTTTTTATGGATTTGTTTGAACAGGTAATGATTACTTGGAACCCTAGGAGCTTTGCTTTCTTCTCCTAGCTTCTTTTCCTCTGCCCTATGAAACTCTATGTACGAGCTCTGTTTTCTTGGGAGTTTGGTTCGTCGCCGTTCATCCAGGTTAGTGATTTCCCAATAGAGTCTCAAATTCAAGATCTCTGATCAATTAATCAGGTGCATCCAACCCAATTTTCCTCTTCATCCTTGTGATTAATTTTGGTATCTGTTCCATGGTTAACCCAGATTTTATTGTCTAGAGTTTGTGAAATTTATAATTGTACAAATTGTGATAATTTTTTGTATCTATTTGATGGTTAAGCTAGATCTTATTGTCTAGGGTTTGTGAAATTCCTAATTTGCAAATTGTCTATCTGACTTAGTTTGTTTCTGAGTTCACGTTCTTGGTTACATTCTTCAAAAGTTGCTGTTAATTTTGAGTAAGGTCTATGAATCTGTTTCCTCTTCTTCATTTCGTTATTTAGATTTTGTTGGTATGATTATCATTTCTCCTTTTCCTACCTGTTGAATTATTTGTTGCATGTGGTTTGTGTATTTCATCAATTTTTGGGATTTTATAATGATTATAAAGATTGTCTTCTTACTTACCTTTTTTAATATTTATGGATGATGGGTTTGGTTTTGTGAATTATTGTCTAAGTATGGGGTTTCTACCTAATCTACTTTCTCCATGGTGATGTGATTGATAGAGTTTTTTTCAGCAAAGTCAGTTTATAGACCCAGGTTCTCCTATTCAGGTTTTGTATTCCCAATTTCATTCTCTCCTATTCAAGTTTTGCATTCTAATTTCCATTATCATTCACTAATCCCTTTGAATTGTTTGGGCTGAATGTAGCAATTTATAATTTGTTCTGCATTCAAAATCATGTTCTCTTATCTAACTTGGTTTACTTTTGGGTTCATGTTCTTGGTTACATTCTTTGGAAGTTTTTGTTACATTCTTTGAAAACTGATGAATCTATTTTTAATTTTTTACTTTGTGTATATTCAACAAATCCATTGAGTTTTTATACTGTTTTCTGCATTCAGAATTATGTTCTGTTATTTATGTTTGATGTCAAATTTTATGAAGCACTGAAATAATTATATCGAAAGTAGACCCATTCAATGCAATATTAACATTTCATGAATCTATTTTTATTTTTTTATTTTGTGTATATTCAACAAATCCATTAAGTTTAGATAAAGTGAATTGGTGGTTGCATGTGGGTTGTGTGAATCATTATGAGGGAATGGATTTTGTACATGATCTGTTCTATCAGTAGTGATGTGATTCACAAAAATTGATGTATAGCTTCCTGGTCGTTTATTTATATTTTGATTTCAACTCAATTGTATTCCATTTTTTTATTGTTTATATAAAAGAATTTTTTGTCTAACTAGGAATTCCCACCTACAAAGAGATATATGTGGAGTAGGTTATCTTCCCTTCAAGATGTCTTCCCCATAAATGATGATGTTCTGCAATACATTCTTCATTGAAAATGTGAAAATCCCTATCAAGGTATGGCTTTCTATCTAATCTATTTGGTCAGTGGTGATGTGATTGATATGAATTAGTTCATAGCTTCTTGGTCATTAAATGAAAGATTTGGTTATTCAACTCAATTGCATTCTCATTTTTTATTATTTATGTAAAAATTATTTTATATTTCAGCTCTTGAAAAGACATGGGATCTTTGTCCCGAATTTAAGATGTCATTCACAAAGGAAGTGGCTTTCTCATAATAAGATGGCATCACTCCACTGTTTGTGTTACTAGGGAATTCTCATCTATCTAATCTATTTGATGAGTGGTGATGTGATTCATAGGAATTGATTGATAGCTTCTTGGTGATTTATTTGCATTTTGATGAAACCTTTTGTTATTTAACTTAGTTGCATTTCAATCCTTTATTGGTTATGCAAAAATTGCTGTATATTTTACCTCTTGCAAAGAAGTAGAGCTGATTGTCATGAATTTGTTTACTTCTTTGATAAAGGAATATGCTTCTGCCACTCCCATTCAAGTTTTGCATTCCCAATTCCATTCGCTCTTGTTCAAGTCTTGCATTCTGATTTAAGTTCTGATTCAATAATCCCATTGATGAATCTTTGTTTTTTTTTAGGTATGTTCAACAAATGCATTAAGTTTACCTAAAGTGAATTGCTGGTTGCATGTGGATTGTGTGAATCATCATCAAGGAATGGGTTTTGTACCTAATCTATTCTATCAGTGGTGATGTGATTGATAAAAATTGATGTATAGCCTGTTGGTCATTTATTTATTTTTTAAGTTCAACTGAATTACATTACATCTTTTTGTTGTTTGTGGAAAAATTATTTTATATTTTAGCTGTTGGATGGACATACAGCTCTTTGCCCTGAACTTAAGAGGTTCATTGAGAAACGAATGGCCTTGTGCCAGTAAAATGGCTTCATGCTATTGTTTGTTTAACTAGCACATCTCTTTATCCAAAGAAAAATCTATCTAGCAGCTAGTCTTCCCATGAAAATGTGTTCTGCACACATAATAAGGTTGTGCTATATATTCTTCACTGGAAATTTGGAAATCATTATCAAGGTATGAGGTTTCAATCTCATCCATTCATGAATGTTGATGTGATTGACATATTTTTATTGATGTTTGTCAATACTTTTTTTCCCATTCATCTGCTGTTTCGAATGTATCCCTACCTAACACATTTACCAACTCTCATTGTCATGAGTAGAATAATTGTTTAGGGTAGTTGATGACTGCCTTCTCTATGGTCTAATGACATGTAGGTGCACTGTAGTAGGTATGGTGTGATATCTCAATTTTTGGTCCCTATTTCTTGATTTCTTGAAAGTTTTACTTGTTTTTCGTGTTTTTGTGTTGGTTCAAGTTTTGCTCCTATGATTAGTTGTCTCTATGCCATTGAATGGAGATGCATATGGACTGAGATTTTGTTTTCCCTCCATTTCCATCCTTAATTTGAATTCAAAAAGGTGAGCTTGTGTCCTAGATTTTTTCTATAAAAGAATGGTTGGTGAACCATATTCAATGCACAAACATTTTGCTGTGTTCCATTTTCTCCTAAGCTCTGTCTATTTTAGAATTTTTCTGTTTACATTTTGATCTATTTCATCAATTTTTTTTATCTCCTTTCTTTTTTCTGCAATGCCTTCTCCATTTGATATGATTTCTAAGATGCATCCTCCTAGAGAGGCTTGGAGGCTAAAAGTTAGGGTTCTAAGGCTTTGGGTTGTACCCTCTTTTGGTAACCATGAGGTTCCTAACTCAATAGAGATGATTCTCCTTGATGAGCATGTTAGCCCATATTAGCTTCTCTTTTAAATATGGTGTTAGTTGTTGTTTTTTAAGTTTTTAACTTTAAATTATGTGTTTCAGTAATCTGATTTTGTTCTTTTGTTGGATTTTCAATGTGAAAAAAATTCAAGCTACAGTTAAGAAACCACTCCTTAATAGGTTTAGGGATCATATAGTTGAAGGTCAAGTTTATAGAATGGCATTCTTTACTGTTGTGTCAAATCATGGTAGTTATAGAGCAACTTCTCATGAATTCAAATTGGTTTCCTTCACCGAACCACTGTTGTAGCTGTTGATGAAGATGTTATTCCTAAGACTTGTTTCAACATGTTTTATTTTTCTGAGCTGCTGAACATGACCCAAGATTATGATTTTTCAATTGGTGTGTATCTCTTCTTGCCATTCAGTTATTCAAGTTTTTTTTAACAAATCCTTTGTGTTTATTTGGAATAGATGTCATTGGTCTTTTAACTTCAGTGGGAGATGTAACACCCTAACTACCAAAGCTCGCGCTTCCGGCTGCGCAACTCTGATAGCTCGAACATTACGACGACTCTTATACTATTTACTACTAAAATATGAGCCTGTTTAAAACTTTAAACCGCAATACTGCTCACAAAATTACTTTCGTTTGATAACGTACATCTATAGATACCATACAACTTACAAAATCCACAAAGAATTCATCCATATATATACATACGTATATAAATAAGATTACATGCATTAATCAATACAATTCCTATCCCTCTTACAGAATATATCAAGATAAAGGCGAGGGTACAATAAATGATAATCTAAAGCAATACAGAGTATCTCAACAACAATTAAATAAACTCTTCGTGGCCTCTGCGCCCATATCCTGAAAAGGAAAAAATGTAGGGGGTGAGAACATCATCCTCGAAAGGGTTCTCAGTATAGGGTTTTTGGGAATTACTGTAATAGGATATGTGAAGATAAACCGTACCAGTGATTAATAACCGACTTATGCCTCTTTTCAAAAACAACGGTTTATAATAAAAGAGAAATCTGAAATCCTTTTCTGAAAGAGAAAACTGTTCATTTAAAACAATATTCAAAAGCCTTTCAAAAGGTTTATCTATGCTGAACCAAAATAGCCTTTCATACTTTTTCAGACCAGAAATACAAGACCGAAACCAACCATCAGTCCATCTCAATTCAACCACGGCCCTAGGCCCAAACAATCCAACCAACAACCAATCACCACAATCCAACAGAGTCCCAGTTACAAACACAGATAGGAAGTTCAAGCACAAACAAATAATTATAGCAAGTAGAACAATTAGCAGTTAATCACAAAGGCAACCCAAGTACAATACGCACACCCAAACAATGTCACATAGATGCATATGATGCATGCCGGTCCTAGTGGCTGATGATATCATCTGTCGGTTACCAAGCAAACCCGACGTGTCCGGTAGCTAACCCAAGCACAGTCTCTCTGTTGCGCATTAATATCATTAGAGGGAATATGTGCCCTGTCACCATTAGAGGGTATCTGCGTCCTGTCGCCATTAGAGGGTATCGGTGCCCTGTCACCCTTACAACCAGAGAAAAAACATAAGCATATTCACATACAACATTCATCTCAGCCATCCAGCTTACGGTTCAATCCAGAACCAGCCAATTTATCAATAAATACAGCCCTTCGGCTTAAACTCATAATTCATAATCAGCCATACGGCCCACAACTCATTCGGCAATCAGCCATAGTTCAATAGCATACACAACCATTCTGGCTCATAACAAAATAGCACTTCCACCATTCAACATCATCAAATTCATACATCGGCACTTAAGCCATAAATCACTTTTCTCAATTCATTCACTTTGAAATCAAGTTTCAACTCTTTTCAGCCTTGGCTTTAAAGATCTCATTTCTCAAATCATTTCAGGCTCATAAGCCACTTTTACTCAAAGTAAGTTCCCTTTTTAAAACAAAGCCACTCTCGGCTTTCTCTTTCCAAAACTTCCAAAACCATGGCAAGTTAAGGATTTATTTTAAAGTATTCAAAATCATCCATCCAACAATGCAATTTTATAACAAAAGTTTCTCGACAGAGTCCCAAGTCTTTAGGGAAGGTCAATCTATATCAATTCTTTAAAATTCATTGAAACTCTTAAAATCATAGATTCTCGGCTCAAGCAAATAAAACTGAATTTATTATGAAACTGAACCATACAAAATCACAAGTTCCAATCCGGTCCAAAATTCAACTCATTTGAAATGGAACCGGTTCATTTGAATCAAACCACTTTCAGATTTCTTTTTGGAACCCATTTTTCTAACCTCTTCCAAAATGCCTCCAACTTAATTACTCAATCAAAAGTCTAGTTTCCTTTAAAACCACTAAAAGCTCCTTTTTATATTGAAATCAATATTAGAGCATCATTCTTTCCTTCAGTGATTCAAATGGTAAAAATAGTTCATTTCTAAATAAGACGAACTCAAGGCATAAAGTTCATTAAATAAATTAAGCTTGAAAACATAAATATTCTCTTAATAAATCAAATAATATAATTTCTCAAATCCAACCCTTTTTAAATAACTTTTCAAACAAGACTAAGATTTTGTAGAAATTTCTGCAGTACCTCCCATAAAACTTGGACTTTTGCCACCCGGTTCGGGTCCCAACTAAACCGTTCCTCATTCCTTTTCAATAGCTCAAAACCAGAAATCAATTCAAAAGCAAGCTAAATCCAACAATCATCTCATTTTCGTATCTCAAGGAAACCTTTTCAAAATCAAATCAATATCAACTGATTTAACTCATTTCCAAAGCTTTAAAGAAACGGTTTAGCAACAAATCATTTATCAAAACCAAACCAATTAAAGCAAACTAGACTGAATTTCAAAGAGTATTCTATCTTTCACATTATCAAGAGAGTCAACTCAACTCAAATCAATTTCCAACGGATTAAACTCAAATTTCGAATATTTAAAGAACCAACTTCAAACATCCCATTTCACAAAGCCGCACAACAAATTCAGCCAACAAACATTCATAAGCTTTCGAGACAACCAAATAATACATAAGACCGATACAATCACCAAATACACATTTTCTCACATTAGTATCCATATATAATAATTCTAATACATAAAGTATAGTTTTTGGAAAGCGCCCCTACCTCAAAACACAAATCTATAACCCAAACGCGTCATAGAGTCCTTTCCGCCTCAACCCGAAATCAACAATCAAAATCTCGGTTCCGTGTGTCTTTCTTAATAGTAGAAACAGCCTCAACGCCACAAGTAAACTCGGATTCTAACTTCTAGAACCATCAACATTACAGTTACTTTATTACACGGAATAGAACACTAACGCAGAGCTCTCGAAACAGGAATACTTACTGAAACTAAGAAAGAACGGCTAAACCGAACAGTAACGACCTCTGAACCGGTTAGGCGGTAGCCCAAATAGCCACCTCCAGCGGCTGCGGCAACCCAACTCCGGCGACGGTGACTGAAACCAACATGCCGCAACAATAAGATTCCCATAATCTCACAAGAAATGAAGACCAAGTTTGAAACCCTTACCGGCGTACTTTCCCGGCAACGGCAGTAGGGTATCATGTGGCAGAAACTCAGCCCGGAGCTCCGGTGGCCATGGCGGTGATGCGTGAGCATCTTATCTATCTTTTCCTAGTGAATCTGCATCTAAATTGTTGAGTTTAATTGAGAATTAATTATATTTTAGCCACTATGGATGCTATTTTGAGTTTTGTGCAATTTTATTTATTTTAGGTAGCATTTGGAAGGATTTGATGAAGTTTCTGCAGAGAAAGAGAAGAAGCCAAAGAGATGACCAGCGAATACCGACGCAGACGCATGGCTCACGCGACAGCGCAGAATGGAGAAATCGCAATGACGTGATCGCGTGCCTGAAGCGAACGCGTGGACTGGAATATGCACAAATAACGCGAGCGCGTGGATGACGCGGACGCGTCACATACGTGATCGGCAATAATACAGAAAATGCTAGGGTGATTTCTGGGCTGTTTTGAACCACTTTCCAGCCCAGAAAACACAGATTAGAAGCTGCAGAATGGACAAAACAAGTGGTCCCCACCCATCAACTGAAAATCTGTTAATTAATTCAAATTTAAATTCAAATCTTATCTTTTAGGAAAAGATATTATTTTTATTTTTAGATAATTAGATTTTAAATTAATTAGGATTAGTTATAAATAGGGGAGACTTCTCTTCTATTCACATTACATTACATTAGAGGGATTCCATTAGGAAATTCTATACCAATTTATATTCTACATTCCATGAGCCTAAACCTCCACTGTTAAGGTTAGGAGCTCTGTCTATTTGTATGGATTGATTTTATTACTTTTTCTATTTTAATTTATGTATGGATTTATAATTTAAGAATTGTTTTCGCTCTTTATTTTATGAATTTGGGTGAAATGGAAGTATGACCCATGTTCTAATTGAGTTCTTGTATAACTTGGAAAATCTCTATACTTGAACAACAGCTTGAAAACATATTCTTCTAAATTCTAATTATCTGAATTTAATGGGATACGTGACATATAATCCTTTTATTCTTTGGGTAATTAAAGTTTTTGTGGCATGCAAACTGGAATTTGATAATGTACCCTTTAATTGGAATTAATTGACCAAGGAATTGGCAGTTAATGAATTTTAGAGAAGACTAGGAAGGTCTAAGGAATTAGGGTCGAGTCACATATAGTTTGCCATAAATTAAATCTTACATAATTAAAATAGTTAGTAAAAAAAGTTAATCCGAAAAAATAGATAACTCTGAAGGCTTAACTGTTTATCCATATTTTATTCCCAATTTATTTAATTGTCTATACTTTTGATATTTTGAATTCGAACTTAAACCTTTTGAACATCTCAAAACCAATTTCTGCTTGCCTAACTAAGCCTATCAAATACTATTGTTGCATAATCCATCAATCCTCGTGGGATCGACCCTTACTCACGTAAGGTATTACTTGGTACGACCCAGTGCACTTGCCGGTTAGTTTGTGGGTTGTAAAATACCGCACCAAGTTTTTGGCGCCGTTGCCAGGGATTGATAGTGATTAACAACTATTAGTTGTTTGATTACTTAGATTAGACGTTTTATTTTTAATTTTATTTAAATTTTATTTTAAATATTTTCGAAAAAAATATTTTTAATTTTCTTTATTTCGCTATTTATTTAATTTTTCCTTTCTTCCGTTTCCTTTTTCTTTCACTTTCGTTTCCCTATTTTTTTTATTATTTTACTTCCTTTTAATTTTTTTCCTTTTTTGAAAAAAAGAAAAAACTTTCGTCCCTTTTTTCTTTTTTTTTTCCTTTTCGTTTACTCCCCCGGATTTACGTCGTATTTTTTTCTTTTCTTTTTTAATTTTTTATAAAAATAAAATAAAATAAAATAAAATATATAAAAAAATAAAATAAAAAATAATAACAATAAAAAAAATAAAAAAATATTTTTTTTAATTTCTGAAATTAAGTTTGGTGTCCCCTTAATTGTTTTATTTTTTTTTTTTGAGTTTAAATTTTCTTTATGTTCTTTCTTCTTTATTTGCTTGTCAACCACATGGTGCGTTTAATCCTGTTTGGTGTTTTGTGCTGAGAAAAAATAATGAAGAGAGATCACGTGGGTTACTACTTACACCCAAGTAGTGATTTATATTATGGTGGATGGAGGAACTATCAAAATTTTGGTTGGCAAAGCCAAAACCAAAGAAACTTCAGTGCTCCATGTTCCAACTACCAAGAACCATCATCTTTCTACCCATGTCAAGAGCCACCATCAGATATTGAGACTTCTCAGAAGAAGAGTGTTTTGGAAGTAGAAACTCTTAATGCTATTCTTGCCCAGAACAAGCTTATGACTCAGCAATTAAGTCTACTTACTCAACAGATGAGTGGCATGCAAGTCCCAACTATCAACACCCAACACCCAAATTTTGAGTGGGAAGAGCAACCTCAGAGGCCACAAAATTTTAATCATAGTTCTCATGGTATTTTTCAACAGAATAATTCTAATAACCACCAGTTTCAGTCTTCTCAGTCCCAACAAAACAATGATTTGGAAGCAATCTTGAAAAGTTTTATGCAGGAAACCAGAGCCTCAATAAGAAACTTGGAAGTGCAAATGAGCCAAATAAGCAAGCAATTAGAAGAAGAGAAAGATACACAACCTCCAATGCCCTTGGTAAGTAATGAAGAAGAGATTGCATTAGAAGAAAGCTACCAAGAGGAAAAGGTTGAAATTGAGGAAGCTTGCAAAGAGGTAGAAGAATTCAAGGAAGAACACAAGGAAGTGAAACTTGAAAGACCTCTCCCAAAGCCATCACCATCCAATACAACATTCAAGTGGGTAAAATTCCTACCCTTAACCTTTACTTTCTCACTTGAATATGGGCTACTGGAAACAGATGGTCAACTTAGAGCTCTTTGTGGCATTAAGAGTAAGAGGAAGATGGTTAATGGTAAGAATTATCAAGCAAGGTTTAATATGGTTGCATGTTCCAAATCGAAGTGCAAGGATTGGTGTAGAGCTCACTTAAATGGGTCTAGAAGGTTATTTGGATGTCTCTGTGAGAATTCAGATTGCTTGCTGATGAGCGGATAATTTGTACGCTTTTTGGCATTGTTTTTAGTATGTTTTTTAGTATGATCTAGTTAGTTTTTAGTATATTTTTATTAGTTTTTAGTTAAAATTCACTTTTCTGGACTTTACTATGAGTTTGTGTGTTTTTCTGTGATTTCAGGTATTTTCTGGCTGAAATTGAGGGACCTGAGCAAAAATCTGATTCAGAGACTAAAAAGGACTGCAGATGCTGTTGGATTCTGACCTCCCTGCACTCGAAGCTGATTTTCTGGAGCTACAAAAACCCAATTAGCGCGCTCTCAACGGCGTTGGAAATTAGACATCCTGGGCTTTCTAGCAATATATGATAGTCCATACTTTGCCCAAGATTTGATGGCCCAAACCGGCGTACAAAGTCACCCTCAGAATTCC
>NC_029780.3:97595097-97595447 GCF_000817695.3 Arachis duranensis
TAAAAAAAATATTCTATGTTTCTTGTTGAGACACTAGTCTCATGTTAAGTTTGGTGTCAATTGCATGCATTCATTCATGTGTCTTAGTGATGTTCAAGATGTTCTTGATGATTTCTTACTCTAATCTTTAAATTCTCTTGACTTGAGTGTTTTGTGTGTCTCATATGCATTCTCATTAGTGTCAGTAGTATACAAACTGCTAAGTTTGGTGTCTTGCATGCATTGTTATTTGATTCTAGTTGCATTTTGAATTGTCCTTATCATTAAAAATCCAAAAATATTTTTAATTTGTGTCTTTTCAAGTCAATAATACAGAGAATTGAAGATTCAGAACATACAGCAGAGGAATT
>NC_029780.3:97595801-97596038 GCF_000817695.3 Arachis duranensis
AGGAAGATTTTGTTTTTAATGCAGATTTTTTTTTCAGTTTTCAAACTTTTTCAAAATCAAATCTTTTTCAAATCATATCTTTTCAATCAAATCTTTTTCAAAATCAATTTCTCTCTATTTTTAAAAATACTTGCTATCAATCAATGATTTAATTCAACATTTCAAGTATGTTGCCTTTTCTATTGAGAAAGGTTTAATGTTTGAATCATATCTTTTCTTGTTAGCCAAGTTTTTAAT
>NC_029780.3:97596879-97597395 GCF_000817695.3 Arachis duranensis
AGTAAGCTTAGAGTGGAAGTCCAAACCTTCAAACAGAAGGAAGTAGAATCCCTCTATGAAGCTTGGGAAAGATACAAACAATTAATCAGAAAGTGTCATTCTGATATTCTTTCTGAATGGAGCATCATAGGTATTTTCTATGATGGTCTCTCTGAACTGTCCAAAATGTCTTTGGATAGCTCTGCTGGAGGATCTTTTCATCTGAAGAAGACGCCTACAGAAGCTCAAGAGCTGATTGAAATGGTTGCAAATGACCAATTCATGTACACTTCTGAAAGAAATCCTGTGAACAATGGGACTAGTCAGAAGAAAGGAGTTCTTGAGATTGACACTCTGAATGCCATATTAGCTCAGAACAAAATATTGACTCAACAAGTCAATATGATTTCTCAAAGTCTGTCTGGAATGCAAAATACACCAAGCAGTACTAAAGAAGCTTCATCTGAGGAAGAAGCTTATGATCCTGAGAACCCTTCAATGGAAGAGGTGAATTACATGGGAGAACCCTATGGAAAC
>NC_029780.3:97598600-97598933 GCF_000817695.3 Arachis duranensis
AACCCAATGTTTTATAATTAACTATTTTCTTTTGTTATTTTATGTCTTTTGTAGGTTGATTATCATAAGAAGTCACAAAATCAATGAAAAAAAAGCAAAAACAAAATGAAAAGCAGAAAGAAAATCAGCACACCCTGGAGGAGAGCGTGCTGGCGTTTAAACGCCAGTAAAGCTAGCTGTTGGGCGTTTAACGCCCAGTCTGGCACCATTCTGGGCGTTTAACGCCAAAAAGGTGCACCAGACTGGCGTTATATGCCAGAAAAGGGCAAGAAGCTGGCGTTAAACGCCAGAAATGGGCACCAGCCCGGCGTTTAACGCCAGAAATGGCTAAAA
>NC_029780.3:97599125-97599859 GCF_000817695.3 Arachis duranensis
TCACCTATCAAATCCCATCTTTCTCTTCACCACTCACATCCATCCTTCATAAAACCCCACCTACCTAACCATTCAAATTCAAAACACTTTCCCTCCCAAACCCACCCTCACATAGCCGACCCATCACCACCCCCCACTCCTATATAAACCCATCTTCACTCCTTCATTTTCACACAACCTAAACACCACTTCTCCCCCTTTTGGCCGAACACAATGCCATTCCCTTCTTCCTCATTTCTTCTTCTTCTACTCTCTTCTTTCTTATTTTGCTCGAGGACGAGCAAACCTTTTAAGTTTGGTGTGGTAAAAGCATTGCTTTTTATTTTTTCATAACCATTTATGGCATCCAAGGCCGGAGAAACCTCTAGAAAGAGGAAAGGGAAGGCAAAAGCTTCCACCTCCGAGTCATGGGAGATGGAAAGATTCACCTCAAGGGATGCACTTTCCTCCACAAAACTATTGGGAGCAACTAAACACCTCCCTAGGAGAATTGAGTTCCAATATGGGACAACTAAGAGTGGAGCATCAAGAGCACTCCATCATCCTCCATGAAATTAGAGAAGATCAAAGAATCATGAGAGAGGAGCAACAAAGACAAGGAAGAGACATTGAGGAGCTCAAGCACTCCATAGGATCTTCAAGAGGAAGAGAGAGCCGCCATCACTAAGGTGGACCCGTTCCTTAATTTCCTTGTTCTTTATTTTCCTGTTTTTCGAATTTTAGTGCTTATGTTT
>NC_029780.3:97601608-97604153 GCF_000817695.3 Arachis duranensis
AGGGTGCGTTGAACATTTCCACTGAGAGGATGGGAGGTAGCCACTGACAACGGTGAAACCCTTGCTTGAGCTTGCCATGGAAAGGAGTAGGAAGAATTGGATGAAGACAGTAGGAAAGCAGAGAGACGGAAGGGACAAGCATCTTCATACGCTTATCTGAAATTCCTACCAATGAATTACATAAGTATCTCTATCTTTATCTTTATATTTTATTCGCATATCACCATACCCATTTGAGTTTGCCTGACTAAGATTTACAAGGTGACCATAGCTTGCTTCATACCAACAATCTCTGTGGGATCGACCCTTACTCGCGTAAGGTTTATTACTTGGACGACCCAGTACACTTGCTGGTTAGTTGTGCGAAGTTGTGTTTATGCCATGGTGTTGAATACCAAGTTTTTGGATTCATTACCGGGGATTATTTGAGTTGTGAAAAGTATTGATCACAATTTCGCGCACCACTTGCCACCAGGTGAAAATAATGGTGATCCACAAGAAGACGGATGTAAAAGCAAGATTTGGGACCCTGGAATTCATTCCCATAATCAACTCTCTTGGGGCCTTGTCACTTGCTGCAATTTGCTCAAAGGCGTTATACGCCTGGTTTGGGATCCCGGTAGCCATTGGAATTACAAACATTGGTAGAGATTCCTGGATCAGTACAAGCACAAGCCACCATGACAAGGAGCTCACCACATGTCCAACTTAAGGACTTTAACTAAAAGTGCTTGGTGGGAGACAACCCACCGTGGTATGATTGTTTTTTTCATTCTTAGTTGTTTTTCGTAGTAGTAGTTTTCGCATTTATTTTATTTTTATTGAGTTCTAACTAATTTTCTGATCATCCAGCTATGTTCTCCCAGGAACCGAACACCTCAAGCTATATATAAAAAAAATGCCACGCGACGCGACTGCATCAGCGACCAGGGACGGACATAAGGGGGGGTGAGTGGCGGCCTCGGCCCCCAACTTTTTTTAAGAGTAATAAGTTATTATGTATAATTTAATTTTTTTAAAAAAAAATATTTAGTATTTAGTCTAGTATAAATAAAAATCCAGTCTAATTTTAATATTAATAATTTTTAATATCTAAAAAGTAAGTAACAATATTAAAGAAATCTGAAAAAGATATTATTACTAATATTTTTTAATTAAATAAAAAATTTCAAATATCATAAAGTGAATTCTTTTTCTTCTTGTAGCCATCTTTTTTTATAATTCTTTTTCTTCTTGTAGCAGTCTTCTTTTATTCATTTGCTATTAATTCTCTCTGTTTCAACTGCTACAATTAAGAGATCTTTTTCAACTATGAATATTGTGAAAAATAACTTAGAAATAAAATAAAAGATGAATTTCTTGATAATTTTTTTTAATTATATTGAAAAGAAAATTACTGAAAAATTTTACACAAATTCCATTATCGGTGAATTTTATGATATGAAGAATCGACCATTTCGTTAGTAAAAAGTATACACATATTTCTTTTTACTTTAAAATATATTCTCTGTTAATATATTTTTGTAATACATCTTATATTATATAATTTTTTTACATAATTTTTAATATTATATGTGTTATTGGCCCCCCATAATATCATTTATGGATCCGTCCCTGTCAGCGACGCGTCCGCGTCGCAAGGAGAGGGGAGAAAATAAAAATGAATAGAGAGTCACGCTGGAGCGTGGCTGGAGGCGTGCCAGTGGCACAATTCGCCCAACGCGACCGCATCGCCGACGCGTCCGTGTCATGTGGGAATATTAGCCTCCCACGCAACCGTGTGACCCACGCGGCCGCGTGCCCTGATTTTTCGACGTAAAAAGGGTGCACAACCAAATATTGTGCTGGAGTGGTGTTGGGTTGGTGCTAGTCGCATAATCCCTGTCACGCGAACGCATCGCCGACGCGTCCGCATCATTCCCTTCTAAAGCCACTCACGCGATCGCATGCCCCACGCGATCGCGTCACCCCAAATTTGGCAAATCTATAAATTCGAACAGAGAGTTGTGCAGGCGCGAGGCTGCACTCGCGCCAGAAGCATAACATGGGTCACGCGATCGCGTGACCGACGCGACCGCGTCAACTGAATTAAAGCGCAATCACGCGAACGCGTGCCCCACGCGGCCGCATCGCTTGCGCCACCCATTTTTTCTTTCTCTCTCTCCCAATCCTAATTCTCTCTTATTCTTTTATCCTTTTATTTTTCTCTCCTCATAATATTTGTCTCTTCTATTTTCAGTTCCTATTTGCTTGAGGACAAGCAAACCTTTAAGTTTGGTGTTGTTGGATGCTGCGCTTATTAGTTTTCTGGCACAAAAGGGGGCGAATCATCTTCACGAAGGAGCACAACCTGAAGAATAAAGCGACCGCTAGGATAACTAAGGTGGTTGGGTTCCTTTCATTTTTATTCCTCCTTTCTTTGTCTATGTTGTGTTTCGATTTTCTGCTATTTTGCTTTGTTTGCTGCATGATCTTTTATTAGTTAGAATCCTAGGATTAGTTTTCTTTTAATTGCTTTAATGCTGAAAAGATGTTTCATGTACCA
>NC_029780.3:97604228-97661671 GCF_000817695.3 Arachis duranensis
AGAAGTGATGTATTGCATGAGAAATTGAGTCTAATTTTAAGAATAGTCTCATTTACTTAAAAGTGGTGGTATTGTCTGTGATTTTTAAATGCATGATATGAACAGTGCATATTTGAATCTGAATCAAGGGATGTTGATGTATAAGGAACAAGAATTTAGAGAATTATTATGACTTCTCTGAAATAAAAATAAATTTAATCCTTGAAGCAAAAGAAACAGCAAAAGAAAAAAATTATATATAAATAAATAAAAATAAAAGCAAGGTCCAAGGCTCTGAGCATCAATAACTAGGGAGGTTAGACATGATTAAAAGCTCAAAGAGTTGTTTCCCTAGTCACATGCTTGTGGTGTGACTGTGTCAAGTAATCCTTGAGACAGAACACTTAGAGTCGAGATCAATTGCATTTAACAGAGTATGCCAAAGGCTTTGAGCACCACTGTCTGGGAGTAACTGAAAGAAAAATCAGAACTCAAAGGGAGTTCCCCAGTTAAGTGCTTGTGGTGTTTCTGTGTCAAGTAAAGCTTGAGACAAAACATTTAAAGTCACGGCTAGGCTCAAGGTGTAAAGCACCAAGGAAAAATAAATTAAAGTAAATTTTGCTGTGTTCAAGGATTAAACTGAATTATAAAAGATCAGAGAATTCATAATATTATCTGGATTCTAATTCCAGATGACAGTGACATTCTTCTGATTCAAAGGAAAGTGAGATGCCAAAACTATTCAGGATTGCAGTTGTAAACCCCACTATAAGAAGAGACATGAGCATTAATCGAACTCTCATTCTCATGCAAATTCACATCATAAACTTATATTAGTTTTGGTTGCTTGAGGACAAGCAACAGTTTAAGTTTGGTATTGTGATGCGTGAGCATCTTATCTATCTTTTCCTAGTGAATTTGCATCTAAATTGTTGAGTTTAATTGAGAATTAATTATATTTTAGCCACTATGGATGCTATTTTGAGTTTTGTGCAATTGTATTTATTTTAGGTAGCATTTGGAAGGATTTGATGAAGTTTCTGCAGAGAAAGAGAAGAAGCCAAAGAGATGACCAGCGAATACCGACGCGGACGCATGGCTCACGCGACCGTGCGGAATGGAGAAATCGCAATGACGCAATCGCGTGCCTGACGCGAACGCGTGGACTGGAATATGCACAAATGACGCGAGCGCGTGGATGACGCGGACGCGTCACATACGTGATCGGCAATAATACAGAAAATGCTGGGGTGATTTCTGGGCTGTTTTGAACCACTTTCCAGCCCAGAAAACACAGATTAGAAGCTGCAGAATGGACAAAGCAAGTGGTCCCCACCCATCAACTAAAAATCTGTTAATTAATTCAAATTTAAATTCAAATCTTATCTTTTAGGAAAAGATATTATTTTTATTTTTAGATAATTAGATTTTAAATTAATTAGGATTAGTTATAAATAGGGGAGACTTCTCTTCTATTCACATTACATTACATTAGAGGGATTCCATTAGGGAATTCTATACCAATTTACATTCTACATTCCATGAGCAACTAAACCTCCACTGTTAAGGTTAGGAGCTCTGTCTATTTGTATGGATTGATTTTATTACTTTTTCTATTTTAATTTATGTATGGATTTATAATTTAAGAATTGTTTTCGCTCTTTATTTTATGAATTTGGGTGGAATGGAAGTATGACCCATGTTCTAATTGAGTTCTTGTATAACTTGGAAAAGCTCTATACTTGAACAACAGCTTGAAAACATATTCTCCTAAATTCTAATTATCTGGATTTAATGGGATACGTGACATATAATCCTTTTATTCTTTGGGTAATTAAAGTTTTTGTGTCATGCAAACTGGAATTGGATCATGTACCCTTTAATTGGAATTAATTGACCAAAGAATTGGCAGTTAATGAATTTTAGAGGAGACTAGGAAGGTCTAAGGAATTAGGGTCATAAATTAAATCCTACATAATTAAAATAGTTAGTAAAAAAAGTTAATCTGAAAAAATAGATAACTCTGAAGCCTTAACTGTTTATCCATATTTTATTCCCAATTTATTTAATTGTCTATACTTTTGATATTTTGAATTCGAACTTAAACCTTTTGAACATCTCAAAACCAATTTCTGCTTGCCTAACTAAGCCTATCAAATACTATTATTGCTTAATCCATCAATCCTCGTGGGATCGACCCTTACTCACGTAAGTTATTACTTGGTACGACCCGGTGCACTTGCCGGTTAGTTTGTGGGTTGTAAAATACCGCACCAAGCGGTAGTTCCGACGGAGGCGGCAGTGAGAGGCAGAACTGGTGAGCCCTCATCTTCCAGCGGCGGCGCTGCGGCAAGGAGCACAGCGGCGGCGTGTGAACCAACGACGGTAGAAACGTGACGGCTCTCCCTCACGGCGCGTCTCCCTCTCGCGCGACTGGCGACGGTGCTCTGTCAACAGCGGCGGCGACGAAGGAACAACGATGGCACCTCAGCGGCATCTCCTCCTTCCCGACACGGCAATCTCTCCCTCTTTGTGAAATGGCGGCAGCTAGCAGGGGCGGCGACGATGCGATGGCGTTGGTGAAGCCCAGCGCACCAGCGCAGTCTCCTCCCTCCTCTTCTCTTCCTCCTTCCACTGGTGGTGAAGCCCTCCCTCTTGGATCTCCCCTTTCCCGATCCCCCCTTCCTTTCTTTCTTTTACTTTGTTTTTTTTCTCCTGATCTGTGGTTACTGGAGGGGAAAGATGGGAAACGTGGGGTGTGTGGCTGGGGTGAGGGTCTGTGTGTGTGTGTGTTGGAAATTAGGGTTAAGGTTAGGCTAGGGGTAGTTTTGTAATTTCAATTAAAAATAGGAACAATATGGTAATTGAAACCCAAATTAAATGCAACATTAAATATATATATATAGAAAATACTATTTGTTCACCAATTTTACAAATTACTTTCAATAAAATGTTCAAATCCAAAAATTAGAAATAATATAATTAATTTCTTCATTTTTCAAAATAGCAGTATTAATATTTAAAATAATAATTATTTAATCCAAATCATATAGCAATCCTTATTATTTCACAATTACCGAATTTATAATCTAAATATAGAAAATAATCTAATAATTATAAAAATTGGATAATAATCATAACTCATCTCAAATTCAATAAATCAAAACTTGCCTTGATTATCTTTAATAAAATAATTTATGAAATTAAGGCTATAAATAACTATATGATTTGAGACTTGATCATAATAAGACTTTTCAAAAGTTCTGGGTCTTACATTCTACCCACCTTACAAAAATTTTCGTCCTCGAAAATTGATACAAAACGAAAGAAATTTCATAACAGTTCACCCTTGAATACATTTAAGGAAGAAGCAAAAATATCTCAACATATAAACATATATACGGTTTTTCAAATACTTGGATGGTCATATGCATAAAGATACCAAGGTAGGAATGTGATTGCAAAGCAAACGTTACAAGATAGGCTCAATGCACAGGGTCATATGATCTCAAGGCTTTACAAAAACTTGAGGTGCCAAAATAGGGTACAAATCAAGATATGCGTTCTCAAAGTAAAGTGGTAATTAGTGTGGTAAAATGCTCCAAAGCATGTTGGTATTTAAACAGCGGCAAAACGTTCGCTGACAAATTTCATTCCCACTTCAGAACTTCGATTTCCCAACTCCACCAATCATTTTACAACCTCATAGCCAATCATAAGCCTAACAACTACGAACTCATTTGCAAGGAACAAAATACCTACAACTCATAACGTTGTACACCTACCGCTTCACCTCCCATATACACATATCACGTCTTAAAGAACTAACACACCGCGTTACTACATCTACAAGTCGCACGTGATATCAAAATAATTCTCGAGTCTACTCATAAGGATACAAGATTTAGAAAGGAGAGACCATTGTCAAAGATAATACTCATAGATTTGAGAGAATGTATCCAATTCCAGATAAACAAGGATACTCAAGCAATGAAGTTTGCTAGACACAATTCAATTGACAACTCCAAAGATAACCCTTAAATCAAAGAAATCCAATAGGATCGATAAGAAGAAGGATCAGCACATTAGTTTGAAACAATTTCAAGCTGAGTCGAAGAAGTATGAGGTTCACAGAAGAATATCTCAGACCTAAAACAAAGCTCACAGAACTCAAGAGCACGATTAGAAATACTCCCGAATACATTGTTCATAAAAGAATAAAAAATTTGCGAAAAAATCACTTCGCAGTTTAGAAGAAAATCAAGTAATAAACATTCTTCAAGAGAGTAACAAAAGCATAAACGCGACTTTGCTGTAATACAACTTCATGTTGAAACAGATCATGTAGAATTTTAAAAACAAACTGTACACAAGTTTTGGCTAAGAGCAAAAATATTTCCTCAACTATTTTAGAAAGATAGTTAGGTGTACAATCTTAACCAAAAGTAGTTCAGAAGACTCGAAAGAAAAATCAAATGCTTGTTCAAAAATTCTCAAAGTCCATATTCAAACAAGCGTGGATAACATTTATAGTAAGGACAAAAGAGGAAGTTAAACTCTTTTTAGAAAAGAAGTTCAGAGGTAAAAATTCGCTTACAATCTGGTAAAGGAAATAAGTAGTGCGTTACAAACAAAAAGGTTTCCACCAAACAAGGAAGCTTTTCAAAACCTCATTTAAAATAGCTCATGCCAACTTTAAAACAATTTTGTCAAAAATTAAACAATGGTTTCAATTATAACTAAGCAACTGAAAAATAAGTTCGATTTAAAACTTCTTCAAAGAGAATTCAATCTGCTTTATAAAATTCAAAACAAGGCTCCAAAAGTATACTTGAAATCACCATCTCACAATAATATTCAAGAAGATTAGGATGTACTTGAAAAGGAGTCAAGCCATACAAGAAACGATCTTAAATCAAAGTAGTTTAAACAAGATCCACTAGTCGTGCGACATCCAACAAGCTTCCAATTGATCCAAAAGAAAAAGTCATAGGAAAAGACAACTCAATCATTAGTAATTTCTCAAGGATAAATCTTTGACTAAAAACTCTTGCAGAGATAATGAGAGAATAAACAATGCACTAATTTGAAACAAATCAAACTGACTCATATAAGAATGAGATTCACCAGAGAAGAAAAACCAAGATCAATGGAAATGTTCAGAAAATGTAAAAGATTAGTTAAAAACAAAGTCAAGTATAACATTCATAGAGATGGAAGGTTTAATAGAGAATTTAGTCCGTTCGTAGGAAGAAAGCTATGAGTCCAACACTTTCAAAAGAACAACAATGGCATAAACCATATAGCATGCTAAATCAAACTCAATTCAAAATAAGTTAAGTGAAGCTTATCAAATGGAATTCAACCGGAGTAAGAGCGAAAAAATCCTTTCTTTCCAGAATCTTGGAAAATACCCAAATACATAATCAAATAAGGATGTCCGTTGGGACTATAGTAAAATCACTAGAAAGTCAAATTGTATTTTAAGTAAGTGCAGTTCCATAACACAGTAAAAGTACATGCAAGGTATTAGAAATAAATTGTGGTCGAACCGTATAAGTAATCCTCAAAGTTTCATATATAGATAAGTATATATTTAGTCAACAGTAATTTTTTATAAAAATCTCAAAATTGGTTCTGATCACTGTCAAATAAGGAAAAAACTGAATCAACAATTTTTTCTAATAATGGACTCGGATTCTGGAGTTAAAATGCACAGCACATTAGGACAAGTTCAAAGCCATATCAAAGGATACATGAATCAAGAAGAACTCAAACAGAGGAAGGTAGGTGCAACAAGGATTTCAAACAAGCATATGCACTTAAGATTAAACAAGAATGCATATGATTAGAGGAATAAAGTTGAAAGATCAAAATACTTTGCAAAAGAATTAGCAAACAAGAACTTCAATTTAGGACATGAAAGAATAGATCGACTCGAACAGTATCCAAAACACACAACTGAATAGCCTCGAGAAATAATTTCTAACGTTCTCAAAACTCACGATTTACTTTACTCAAAATTAATATATCAACTATGATAACCCATTAGTACTTTCATATACATAATTCACTAGTATTAAGCTGGCCAAACTTAATACCAAGAATTATGCAATGCAAGACTAATAGCGTTAATCAATAGAACGTTATGTGCATAAAGCTCTAATTTTCGTCATTCGACAAGACCTAATACATGAAAAACGCTCAGAGTATGCAACTGAAGTATAGTCGGTCTATTCCTCAGGCTCTACAGGAAGGACCGCTCTGATACCATAATGTAACACCCTAACTACCAAATCTCACGCTTCCGGCTGCACAACTCTGATAGCTCGGACATTACGATGACTCTTATATTATTTACTCCTAAAATATGAGCCTGTTTAAAACTTTAAACCGCAATACTGCTCCCAAAATTACTTTCGTTTGATAACGTACATCTATAGATACCATACAACTTACAAAATCCACAAAGAATTCATCCATATATATACATACGTATATAAATAAGATTACACACATTAATCAATACAATTCATATCCCTCTTACAGAATATATCAAGATAAAGGCAAGGGTACAATAAATGATAATCTAAAGCAATACAGAGTATCTCAACAACAATTAAATAAACTCTTCGTGGCCTCTGCGCTCATATCCTGAAAGGGGAAAAATGTAGGGGGGTGAGAACATCATCCTCGAAAGGGTTCTCAGTAGATGGTTTTTGGGAATTACTGTAATAGGATACGTGAAGATAAATCGTACCAGTGATTAATAACCGACTTATGCCTCTTTTAAAAAACAACGGTTTACAATAAAAGAGAAATCTAAAATCCTTTTTTGAAAGAGGAAACTGTTCATTTAAAACAATATTCAAAAGCCTTTCAGAAGGTTTATCTATGCTGAACCAAAATAGCCTTTCATACTTTTCCAGACCAGAAACACAAAACCGAAACCAACCATCAGTCCATCTCAATTCAACCACGGCCCTAGGCCCAAACAATCCAACCAACAACCAATTACCACAATCCAACAGAGTCCCAGTTGCAAACACAGACAGGAAGTTCAAGCACAAACAAATAATTACAGCAAGTAGAATAATTAGCAGTTAATCACAAAGGCAACCCAAGTACAATATGCACACCTAAACAATGTCACATAGATGCATATGATGCATGCCTGTCCTAGTGGCTGATGATATCATCTGTCGGTTACCAAGCCAATCCGACGTGTCCGGTAGCTAACCTGGGCACAGTCTCTCTGTTGCACATTAATATCATTAGAGGGAATATGTGCCTTATCACCATTAGAGGGTATCTGCGCCCTGTCACCATTAGAGGGTATCGGTGCCCTGTCACCCTTACAACCAGAGAGAAAACACAACCATATTCACATACAACATTCATCTCAGCCATCCAGCTCACGGTTCAATCCAAAACTAGCCAATTTATCAATACAGCCCTTCGGCTTAAACTCATAATTCATAATCAGCCATACGGCCCACAACTCATTCGGCAATCGGCCATAGTTCAATAGCATACACAGCCATTCCGGCTCATAACAAAATAGCACTTCCACCATTCAACATCATTAAATTCATACATCGGCACTTAAGCCATAAATCACTTTTCTCAATTCATTCACTTTGAAATCAAGTTTCAACTCTTTTCAGCCTTGGCTTTAAAGATCTCATTTCTCAAATCATCTCAGGCTCATAAGCCACTTTTACTCAAAGTAAGTTCCCTTTTTAAAACAAAGCCACTCTCGGCTTTCTCTTTCCAAAACTTCCAAAACCATGGCAAGTTAAAGATTTATTTTAAAGTATTCAAAATCATCCATCCAACAATGGAATTTTATAACAAAAGTTTCTCGACAGAGTCCCAAGTCTTTAGGGAAGGTCAATCTATATCAATTCTTTAAAATTCATTGAAACTCTTAAAATCATAGATTCTCGGCTCAAGCAAATAAAACTGAATTTATTATGAAACTGAACCATACAAAATCACAAGTTCCAATCCGGTCCAAAAATCAACTCATTTGAAATGGAACCGGTTCATTTTAATCAAACCACTTTCAGATTTCTTTTTGGAACCCTTTTTTCTAACCTCTTCCAAAATGCCTCCAACTTAATTACTCAATCAAAAGTCTAGTTTCCTTTAAAACCACTAAAAGCTCCTTTTTATATTGAAATCAATATTAGAGCATCATTCTTTCCTTCAATGATTCAAATGGTAAAAATAGTTCATTTCTAAATAAGCCGAACTCAAGGCATAAAGTTCATTAAATAAATTAAGCTTGAAAACATAAATATTCTCTTAATAAATCAAATAATACAATTTCTCAAATCCAACCCTTTTTAAATAACTTTTCAAACAAGACTAAGATTTTGTAGAAATTTCGACAGCACCTCCCCTAAAACTTGGACTTTTGCCACCCGGTTCGGGTCCCAACTAAACCATTCCTCATTCCTTTTCAACAGCTCAAAACCAGAAATCAATTCAAAAGCAAGCTAAATCCAACAATCATCTCATTTTCATATCTCAAGGAAACCTTTTCAAAACCAAATCAATATCAACCGATTTAACTCATTTCCAAAGCTTTAAAGAAACGGCTTAGCAACAAATCATTTATCAAAACCAAACCAATTAAAGCAAACCAGACTGAATTTCAAAGAGTATTCTATCTTTCACATTATCAAGAGAGTCAACTCAACTCAAATCAATTCCCAACGGATTAAACTCAAATTTCGAATATTTAAAGAATCAACTTCAAACATCCCATTTCACAAAGCCGCACAACAAATTCAGCCAACAAACATTCATAAGCTTTCGAGACAATCAAATAATACATAAGACCGATACAGTCACCAAATACACATTTTCTCATATCAGTATCCATATATAATAATTCTAATACATAAAGTATAGTTTTTGGAAAGCGCCCCTACCTCAAAACGCAAATCTATAACCCAAACGCATCATAGAGTCCTTTTCACCACAATCCGAAATCAACAATCAAAATCCCGGTTCCGCGTGTCTTTCTCAATAGTAGAAACAGCCTCAACGTCCCAAGTAAACTCGGATTCTAACTTCTAGAACCATCAACATTACAATTACTTTATTACACGGAACAGAACACTAACGCAGAGCTCTCGAAACAGGAATACTTACTGAAACTAAAAAAGAACGGCTGAACCGAACAGCAACGACCTCTGAACTGGTTGGGCGGTAGCCCCAACAGCCACCTCCAGCGGCTGCGGCAACCCGACTCCGACGACGGTGACTGAAACCAACATGCCGCTACAATAAGATTCCCATAATCTCACAAGAAACGAAGACCAAGTTTGAAACCCTTACTGGCATACTTTCCCGGCGACGGCAGCAGGGTCTCATGTGGCAGAAACTCAGCCCAGAGCTCCGGCGGCCATGGTAGCAGTTCCGACGGAGGCGGCAGTGAGAGGCAGAACTGGCGAGCCCTCATCTTCCAACGGCGGCACAGCGGTAAGGAGCACGCGGCGACGTGTGAACCGGCGACGGCAGAAACGTGATGGCTCTCCCTCACGGCGCGTCTCCTTCTCGCGCGACTGGCAACGGTGCAGGCTAGAGATGACGGCACGATGAACAGTGGCGGTGGAGGTGCCAGGCTCTCCTCCGGCGACGCCATTCCCTCACTGCTCTCTCGGATCTAGCTCTCTCTTCTGTCAACGGCGGCGGCGATGAAGGAACAGCGATGGCACCTCGGCGACGTCTCCTCCTGTGAAACCCTCCCTCTCGGATCTTCCCTTTCCTGATCCCCCCTTCCTTTCTTTCTTTTACTTTGTTTTTTTTTTCTCCTGGTCTGTGGTTACTGGAGGGGAAAGAAGGGAAACGTGGGGCGTGTGGCTGGGGTGAGAGTCCGTGTGTGTGTATTGGAAATTAGGGTTAGGGTTAGGCTAGGGGTAATTTTGTAATTTCAATTAAAAATAGGAACAATATGGTAATTGAAACCCAAATTAAATCCAACATTAAATATATATAGAAAATACTATTTGTTCACCAATTTTACAAATTACTTTCAATAAAATGTTCAAATCCAAAAATTAGAAATAATATAGTTAATTTCTTCATTTTCCAAAATAGCAGTATTAATATTTAAAATATTAATTATTTAATCCAAATCATATAGAAATCCTTATTATTTCACAATTACCGAATTTATAATCTAAATATAGAATATAATCCAATAATTATAAAAATTGGATAATAATCATAACTCATCTCAAATTCAATAAATCAAAACTTGCCTTAATTATCTTTAATAAAATAATTTCTGAAATTAAGGCTATAAATAACTATATGATTTGAGACTTGATCATAATAAGACTTTTCAAAAGTTATGGGTCTTACAGGAGAAGAGAAAGAATATGTAAAAGAGGGGAAAATTGTGAAAATGAGTGTGCTATAATTAACTTCAAAAGAGTATGTTGATTGAGTCATTTCTCGTGGTTTCTCTTTATCTTTTAATCATTTTTTTCCTTATTTTCTGTTTCATTCTTTGTCATGTTTTGAGTTTCAGTCTTACAGTGCGATGTGCATTATTTGGGGACTATGTTAATCAAGTAAATCATTTCCTTGCCTCTGGATATGTGGAGCAGCCTGTTGTTGTCATTCAACTTGCAAAAGTCAAGTTCTTTAGGGGTACATTGTTTGTTTTCTGTACATCTCATTGCTACTCTAGGTGTTGTCTCCAATAAACTTTGCTAGACTCTTTCTGTGTTGCTGTGTAGGTCAAGTAGGTCTTCAAAATGTGATGTATGCCACCCAGATATTATTTAATCTTGATCTTCCTGAAGTTGTTGAATTCAGGCAGAGGTTAGCATGGTTTATTTTGTTAATTTTTATTATATTCTTTATTTACAACCAATCTGGAGTAACAAGTACAAGTGTCTGGCATAATTTTTTTTAGCAGGATTGAGCAAGGTGTGAATGGTACCCAGCCACTGTTTATTGCAAATGAGGGTAAAGTTGTCTCCTTGAAAGATGATTTCGTGCGTTTAACTAGAAAATGCACTATTGAAGACCTTCAAGATAACAATGAGATTGACATCTTTTGAGTTAGTTGTGTTTATGTTTATTTTATACACAAATTAATGGAAAAAGAAAATCAAAGAACAATTTCCATATCTTTTCTTTAATTCATATTGTTAACAAATGTTGAACTGCCCATTGCATAGGAGGGTTCTTTTCTCATTTTTGGTACAATCCAAGGTATTGTTGAGGATGGAGGTTGGTGGTATTCTGCTTGTGTATGTGGAAAGGGTATCTATCCTCAAAATGATACATATTACTGTGATTTTTGTTTGAAGCACATAACTAATGTGACTCCAAGGTCAGAAATTTTGTTCAAAATGTCTTTTCATTTTGTTTTGTGGATTATTTATAAAAATAATGTTTCTTGATATTATTTATTCCGAATCATTGTGTTCCTTTATTTTTTTTTCTCTGCAGATTTAAAATTAAAATAACACTTGAAGATCATAGTGGGGAGGGTATTTTTGTTCTCTTTGATCGTGAGGCATCTTATTTGCTTAAGAAATCATGTGCTGACTTGTTTACTGAGGTTCAAAGAAATGCAAGTGTATATTCTTAGTTTTCTTTTGTGTGTTGTTCACTTTATGGGATGTGATATGTTTTATTCATATTGTGTATTTCTTATGTATTACTTTAAAAATAGCTTATATGTGGGGATACTTATCCTCCCATATTCCAACGGCTCATTGGAAAGAAATTACTGCTGAAGGTTGATACTAAAGGTGTCGCACATGATACATTTTATGGCACTTTCCGAGTTAGGAGAATATGTGATTATCCCACCCTTATTGCCATGTTTGAACTTCTCGATTATGATGCTGATGACGAGTCTACTCCAAAAAAGGTTACATATAGATATAATTATTTTTAGATCGTGTAAATTGATTATTCATTTCTTATTTTTTTTATTGTGCTGTGGTGAATTTTCGTTATGGTCTTATCTATTTTTAAACTCTTGTGGCATATGAATAGGAGCCTGATTTACACAAATCTATTCCCTGTGGAAAAGGGGATATTGATATTAAGAAAGAGTCAACAAAAAATTTTATCAAAAGTGACAAAGTTGCTGGTGAGTGTTCTAGAATTTTATCTAAATCCCCAATTCTTATAGATTTTCTGGCTAAAAAATAGCCTGCTGTTTCTGGAGGGATTGAGTTTGCTGCCTTAATTAATGGTGAACATGGAAAAGATGAGAAAACACCCAGCAATAATACTGTTAGTGATGATCTTTCTACTGAACTGGATATATTGCTTAGCTCACCAGAAAAAGAAACTCAGGTGCTTTTATATAATATTTTTTTCTCCTTCCCATGTGTGCTGTTTCTAAATAGATTTTGCATTCTTGAGTGACTTTCATATCTTTTGTTAATTTCTTTGTCATAGGAGATGTTGTCCCACGTTCTCGATGCACCTTCCCAATATGGAGAGAAGCTTATTCATGAAAATCATGTTGTCAACACCAAGGGCAAGAGGAATTTGAATCCCCAAATTGAAGAGGCGGCTACTAATGCAGATGGGCATGGGTTTAAGATTGCCAAGGTTAATGGAGTTTGATTTAAGGTGTGGAATTGAGCTGTTTGTCTAGGTGTAGGTATTTTATATAGTATATCTATAAGTGTTTAGGAAGGCTTGTGATTCCAAATAGATTGAAATGTAATCGTGCTAGCTGGATGCTATTTTGATTTGACTTTTTTGGACTGTGTCCAACAAATAGGATTGTTAGATATAGGAGTTTTCCTTTTGTATTGGCTCAGGTCATCTGCCAACTAGGTCTATTCTCAACTCCTTCTTTTGTAATATTGACTTTGCTAGGGATTAGACACATTTTCAATGTTGTAGCCTGTTTAGGTTACATACTAGGATATGTAGTCAGATGTTGGAATCCTCCTTATCATAGGAGAGATAGCCATATGTAATTGTGTATATCACTATCAATATTTTAATGAAATGCAGCAGTTCTTATTTTTATTTGTTTATTGTTGTACAACTTTATCTTTTCATGTCAATTAGTTATTGGTGTTGATTATAATACTTTATTTTTTTCATTTTCTGCATTATCAAAGGTGTGCATGGTTATATAAGTTCTTTATTGGTGTGTTTCACAAGTTCTGTTCCCAGTCACCCCCTTTTTTTTTTACCTGTTGCTTATAGGAACTTAACAATGTGGATGTCTTTTTGGCAATGAATTAGGGGTAGTTCTTGCGATTTATGTTTCAACCTCTTATTTTGTTTTGTACGAGTAACAAAGATATCTCATAATTCTGTTCGTGCTAGAGAATATAGGCGAAATTCTTTAAAAAGAAAATGAACACAAAGTCACCATTGAAATGCAAGAGGTCAACTGAATTGACCTTCGTGATATTTTTAGTGTTTTTTGCTCCAATTTTCAGAGATTTGATATCTATGGGAGTCTTTGTAATTTATTTTCGTTTTGTAATATTTTAGAGGTCCTCGATTCCTTGATGCATGCTCTCTTTTTGAATGATTATTTGGGTAATTTTTATTGCTCTACCTATATTTTTGTAGTTAATCTTTGTGTTTCTAATAATTTATCTGTTTATTTTATATGTTTCCAATGTTTCTATTTATTTTTATTTTTTAAAAAATTTAGTTGAGGTGTCCCAGAATGTTAATCAGAGTTCAAATCTTATTTTGTCAGGTATAGTAATATCTTTAAGTATTTTATCCCTGTCCAATTTTGTCTTTGTTAAATTATATTTTAAGTTCTTTTGATTTATATCTAATAATAGATTGGTTTATTGATTTATTATTGTTTTTTTACATTGTTACACCTAAAAGATTTACTTTAACTATTAGTAACGCAGAGAATTCCTAATTAAACATATCACCAGACTTCTGTACTTGGTCTCTTTTTAATTTGACAACTCAATATTTTTGTAAAATCAAACATGATATAATAATTCTAAATATCATTTAAAATAATTATAATAATCCTAAATTGTGATAAGTTGTTATTAAATTAGCTAACATAATCGTCGAATTGTTTAGTTGTTGTTGTTTACATGGTTGAAAGTGATTAAAATAGTTAATAATTGATTCAAAGCACATAGTTACTGAAGGTAATTAGATTGATGCCATTATAAAATTCTTTATGGGATCATTTAAATCAGTATATAAGTTTAATTTATATAGTTGTTTCAAACATACACAAGTACTAGAGGTTATTAAATTGTTTAATTAGTGTTTATTCTTGTGTTGGACAATATGAAAATTTTTTGGTTATGTGATTGGATTCACGTAATTAGTTAGTTAATTAACTTTTCTAGCTAAATAATAGACGAGAGTTATTTGTTGAAACTTTCTTAATTTCATGTCATAATCAATAGTTGTATATTAAAAAAAAGTTTAATTATTCTATCGGTTCCTCTAATTTTTGGAAATCTTCTATTAGTTCCATATAAATATTTTTTCTTTTAGTTCTGTCCGTCAAAATTTTTTTTTAGTTTTTTCAATTATGCCTCTCTTGATAGTGATTCGGTCAATTGTATAAGGAGATGTTTACAAAAAAGAATATGGTGCATAGATTCAATTAAAAGAAAAAGAAAGGCTTGGCAGCCAATTAAGAAAAAAAATTGTGCAATGACTCAATTAAAGTAAAAAAAAAATATATAGGCACTTGGTTAAAAATTTTACAAAATTTCTATAGACCAATTGAGTCATTAAAGTCTAAAAAATACAAAATGATTCTAATAGTAATTTAGATTATTTAATTTGAACCTTGATAGTTAGTATGAGTTATTAAAATAATGAAACAAAGTCTATTCTAATGTTAACAAAAATCAAACTGTTCTTGAATGTGCATTTAGCTTTATTTATATTTAGTTAGTTGATAAATCAATGTTTAATTTTGATTGGTTTTCATAGTTTATTACATTTTTAATGTTCAATTTGCATGCTGATTATTAGATAATTAATTGATTTCTTATTTCATGATTAATTTTTTTTATGTTTGGTTGTCGAATATATATTTACATAAGTTTGTGTTATTTTAAATCAAAATGGATGATATAGACCAATCAGAAATATATGATCCTTCGATAAATTCATTCAGTCAAGTTGGTTCTGTTATTGATCATCCTCTGTTCTTGTAAAGTGAGATACAAGGTACGCTCTCTTTCTTAAATAGTATATTATTTAAGAAGAGTAAAATAGGATTCTTATTTACTTAGTGCTAAAAGATTCAATTGTGCTTCTGTGATGAGATATTATTCAGTCAGTGTAAAATAGAAATAGTATTTTGTGATATATTTTTCTGACAAAATTTAAAGGAGTCAAGTATTTAGTCTATATTACATCTGTATGCTAATGGTTTATTCATTTTATGTTGAATCTATTTCGTGTCATATAATTGAGATAAAAAAATTTTATTGTTGTGCATATTTATTTCAACTTTATCTTTACCAGGTTGCTTTGATGTTGGTGATCTTAACTATGAATATTCAAGTTGTGGCATGTGTTTCTGGTTATTAGAACATGTTGAAAGAGACTCTATAGTTAATCATCATGTTTTTACTGTTTGTTGCTCAAAAGGAAAAATTCAGTTACCTTATCTCTGAAAGCCCCCAGATCTGTTATATAATTTGATTAATGGACATGATAGCAAGAGTTTATACTTTCAAAAAAATATTCGATCTTATAACAGTATGTTTGCCTTCACGTCTCTTGGCAGTAAGGTATTGGATTCAGTGAATGATGGGAGGGGTCCACCACAGTTTATAATAAGTGGTCAAAATTATCATCGGATTAGGAGTTTGCTCCCAGATGCTGGTCAGAAGCCTAAATTTGCGTAGTTATATATATACGACACTCAGCATGAGATAATGCATAGGCAGCGAATCTTTGGGTATGTGTGTTTGAAATTTTGTTGTTCAGTCTTTTTATTGTATTTTCCTGATGTTTTAGTGTTATTTGTATTGGAAAACAGGTTTATAGCTGTGATTTGATAGTTATACTGTGTTTTGTTCCCGTTATAATGTGTAATTAGTCATTTTTTGCTAATAATGATATATCAAAATATATGACAATTGTATTATGTGTGGTTTCTAAATATATTTTTGTGGTTAATGTATATTTGTTTTAGGCAAACATCTGAGATAGATAAAGAATTGATAACTGAGTTGTTGCAAATGATCGATACTCATAATGTTATATCACAGTCATTTCGAAGAGTCAGAGAATTCTATCAGTGTCATCCATCTGAGATTTTCTCTTTGAAGTTGTATTCGCAAAGGAAGGTTGATCGAAGAATTTACAATGCTCCCTCTTGCGAAGAAGTTGCTGCTTTGATTGTTGGATATTTTGAATCGTCGGATCATGGTCGTGACAGTATTGTTCGATCTACTGGTGGTCAGTTACAACGTATTTACAAAACTCATGCTCTGTATTGGCCCTTACAGTATCCTTTGTTGTTTTCATATGGTGAGGATGGTTACCAGCTGAACATTGCTTATCGAGGTGAATAGCCTGGATATGTTCCTTGAAGGAGAACAAGGGTTTCCCTCAGGAAATTCATATGTTTTCATCTTCAGATTAGGGAGCACGAAGATGGAATTATTCACAAGTGTAGATGGTTATTTCAACAATTTGTTGTTGATTGTTTCACCATGATTGAGTCCCAAAGGTTGTATGAGATTAGAATAAAGCAAAGTACAATTAGAGGAGAAGTCCTTCAAGGAATAGAGAAGGCTATGCGTCGTGGTGGTGATGAAGCTTCTTCAATTGGGACACGAATCATTTTGCCTTCTTCCTTCACTGGTGGTAGACGTTATATGTCTAATCATTGTCAAGATGCCATAGCAATTTGTAAATATTTTGGCTATCCAGATTTATTCCTTACTATTACGTGTAATCCAAATTGGCCTGAATTTTAGCGATTCACAGAGCGAGAGTGAATTCCTATCGCTGATCGTCCTGATATCTCTTGTCGTGTCTTTCATGCCATGTTGAAGTGCCTCCTTAGCGATCTCAAGAAAGGTGTGTTTTTTGGTCCACTTAATGCAGGTATATTCTTTTCTTGCTTAGCATTTCAATTTCTGTCTATTGTCTTCGGACATGTTGTTGTCTGGCTTCTTTAGGATGTTTTTGTATTCTTTAGGTATGTATACTATTGAGTTCCAAAAAAGAGGTCTACCACATGCACACATGTTAATTTGGCTTAACGGAGAAAGCAACTTAAAAAGTGTTGCAATTGTTGATGAATTCATCTGTGCCGAGCTACCCAATCCCCAAAAATTTCCATCTCTTTATAATGTCGTCACCAAGTACATGATCCATGGTCCCTGCGGTCGACTTAGACCGAGTTCTCCTTGCATGAAAGATGGTAAGTGCTCAAAATTTTATCCGAAAAGATTCGTTGACCAAACGAGCTTTGATGAAAATGGCTATCCAATATATAGACGTCATAATATGGGTGTGACAATGAAGATCAACAATGTTAATATTGACAACAGATTTGTTATGCCCTATAATCCACTGCTGTTAATGAAATATCAAGCTCACATAAATCTTGAGTTCTGTAACAAGTCAAACGTCATTAAGTATCTTTTTAAGTATGTCAATAAGGGTTCGGATCGGGTGACTGCAACTGTTGAAGAAACATATGATGTTGGTGAATCTTCTCAGGTGGTTGATGAGATCAAACAGTATTACGATTGTCGTTATTTATCACCGTCTGAATCCATGTGGAGAATTTTTGCTTATGATATTCATCATAGATGGCCATCGGTACAAAGGTTGACTTTTCACTTGCTGAACTAGCAACATGTTGTATTCGATGATGCTAATATCACTACTCATGTTTATTTGTGCAACAAAGATTTGCTGACGATGTTTACGAGTTGGATGATGGCCAACAGGCGGTTCCCAGAGGGGCGGTCTTTAACATATGTTGAATATCCAGGCAAATTTGTCTATTGTTCGACTAGCAGGGAGTGGAAGACAAGACAGAGGTGATTCTCAATTGGAAGATTGAGTTTCGCTCATTCCTCTTCTGGTGAACTTTTCTACATGCGGATGCTTTTGAATGTGCAGAGAGGTTGTTCAGTTTTCGAAGTATAAGAACCATGAATGGTGTTACTTATGATACATTTCACGAGGCATGTTCCGCCATGGGATTCTTAATAGATGATAAGGAGTATGTTTCTGCTATTAAGGAAGTCCTTGAGTTAGCGTCAGCTGCACAGCTAAGGAGGCTTTTTGTGATATTGTTGCTATTTGTTTCCATTGGAAGACCTCTGTCAGTTTGGGAAGAAACTTGGGCTTATTTGTCTGATGATATTCTTTATCACAGAAGACATGAGCTGCAATATCCCGGTAAGAATTTTGTTCATGATGAAATTATTATATGATAGGCAGGCACACACGCACGCACACAGTACATAAATGATATTATGGTGCTAATATTTATTAATTATCATTAAACGTAGATCTAACGATAAGTCAGGACGAGTTGCAAACATTTTGTTTGTTGGAGATTGAGAAACTATTGTAGAGTAATGGAAAATCATTGAGAAATTATGCTGGCATGCCGGTTCCTAATAACTCTTTAGTCTCTCAATTTAGCAATTTGATTCTGTTGCGTGAGTTGCAGTATGATACTATTTCTTTGACTCGTGAGCACAATGCAAATATCTTAAAGTTAAATGAAGAACAGAGGGTAGTCTATGATAAAATTATTGATTGTGTTTCGAACAAGAGGCACGGATTCTTTTTTGTGTACGGGTTTGGTGGCACTGAAAAAACTTTTTTAAACAGAGTTTTGTCAGCTAGATTGCAATCTGAGAGAAAGATTGTTATAAACATTGCTTTTAGTGGTATTGCTTCTCTGTTGTTACCTGGTGGTAAGACGGCGCATTCTATGTTCAATATTCCTGTTGAGCTGACTGAAGACACTGTTTGTCGGATTAAGAAAGATAGTCCAAAAGTTAAGGTAGTCCAATTAGCCGATTTGATTTTTTGGGATGAGGCACCGATGACTAACAAATTAGCATTTGAAGCGCTCAATAGGACGTTGCGTGATATAATGGTTTCAGTCTCTGATAGGAATAAAGATTTACCTTTTGGTGGGAAGGTGGTTGTTCTTGGTGGTGATTTTAGGCAGGTCTTGCCAGTTATTCCAAAAGGTTCTCATGCTGAGATTGTGATGGCTTCCATAAATTCTTCTATCCTCTAGAAATACTGCGAAGTTTTGTGATTGACAAAAAATATGAGGTTAGCAAGTGGATTGGAACAATCAACTGCTCAGGAGTTAAGGTCGTTTTCAGATTGGATACTTCAAATCGGTGAAGGTCGATGTGGAACTCTGGTCAATGATAAACTTTTTGTTGATATTCCTTCTGATCTAATCATTTCTATTTTGGAAAATCCAATGGAAGATATTGCAAATACAATCTATCCGAATTTGGTTAAGAATTTTCGTGATCCAAGCTTTTTCCAAGATAGGGCAATACTGGCTACGACTATCGAGAATGTTGAAGAGATAAACAATTATAAAGTTGACTTGTTGCCCGGTGACGAGAAAAATTATCTCAGTACTGATTTGATATGTGGTAGTGATGCCTATTCTGATGTTGATATTGATTGGATAAATGTTGAATTCTTGAATCAGATTAGGTGTTCTAGTCTACCTAATCATTCGTCGAAGTTGAAAATAGGCGTGCCTATTATTTTGTTGAGGAATATTGATCCAGCTGGGAGTTTGTGTAATGGCACTCGACTTGTTGTGTGAGATCTAGGGACAAATGTGATCGGTGCAGATATTGTTTCTGGTAGCAATGTTGGGGAAAAATTTTTCATCACCAAAATGAATTTGATTCCTAGTGATACAGTTATATCGTTTAAATTCCAACGCCGTCAATTCCCAGTTTCTTTGTCATTTGCGGTGACAATCAACAAAAGCCAGGGTCAGACATTATCAACAGTCGGTTTGTTCTTGCGTCATCCTGTGTTTTGTCACAGTCAACTTTATGTAGCTCTTTCCCGAGTTAGGAATAGAAATGGTCTTAAGATTTTACTTTGTGATAAAGGATTAGTTGATCCTACCAGGACTGAAAACGTTGTATTTAAGGAAGTTTTTGATAAGATATAATGCAGTTTTTTTATATTTTCCAATCTTATCTGTGTAATTTATAGTTTTGTTTTGGTCTACATTTTCTTTAGAGATGGACATTTTCTTTGTGGTATGTCTAAAATCATCTCAACCATTTTGTGTGCACTAGATGCACCATTTTTTATGAACCATTAGATTCTATTAAATGAAAATTAAAGGATGTTATGAAAGAAGAGTATTCATATGGTTTATAAATATATAATATATTAGTATGTATATACATAAATACATTTTAATACATAATATTTTAAAAATGGCAAGTATAATCTTTTTCTTTAAAATAAATGTAAAACATATCAATACATATAAAAATCTTTTACTTTAAAGTTTAAATTGATATAATGTCATATATCAATTTTTCTTGGCACCTTTTTACATAATTTGTAAGAAATAAGAAAATACAAGTTAGAATATACTTTTCTAATTTAATTTTTAATAGTTGAACATGTAAAAATTTATTCATAAATAATTTTGGACGAGTTTAATATTATTTCACTCTTAAATTTGATACAAATTCTTTGTATTAGAAAAGATTTTGTATTAGAGTATTCACATTTAATGTACTTAATTATGCACTAAAATGTTATGTATTTATTAGAGTCTATCAATGTTCTTCTTTTATATTAACCTTTGATTTCTATGTAATATAATCTAATGGTCTATATAAATATAGCATATTCTATAAGCACCTAATTGTTGTGCTCATTTAAAAGATACCATCTTCTTTAGTTGATAAATTTAATGGTTCATATTTTTATATTTTATTTTGATTCCTTTTTTTTGTTTAAAAAGCCATTTTTTAAATACAGTTATTTTATCCAATATCAAAAAGTTACTTGACTATGTGGTTTTCAAAATATTAAATTTTATTAAAAACTTGATTATTTACTTTTTTAAATCTAATATTGTTTTTTTCAAAAAAATAGAAAGAAACTATATTGTTAATATATCCATAAAAGTAAAATATGATCATTTTATTAATAAAAAATAATTATTTATCTTTTTATAGAAAGAACAATTAGATGATACCAATGCAAATTTGATTTTAATCTATCATAATGTCATAAAATAATTTGATTTTAATCTGAATTAGATTTTATCCATACAAATTTATTTTATTTTTGTTATTTCTAACATATATATTTAAGTAATAAATATATTATTAGTAGTAATTTTTTTATAATGTCATATATCGATTTTTCTTGGCATATCTTTACATAATTTGGTTAGTTTATCCAGGTCTCAATTGATTTTGTTCTTTTTTTTTTTACTTCATATTTTTATATTTTTCATATTTTATTTTGATTCTTTTTTGGTTTAAAAAGCCATTTTTTAAATACAGCTATTTTATCTAATATCAAAAAGTTATTTGACTATGTGGTTTTCAAAATATTAAATTTTATTAAAAAACTTGATTATTTACTTTTTTAAATCTAATATTGTTTTTTTCAAAAAAACAGAATGAAACTATATTGTTAATATATCTATAAAAATAAATTATGACCATTTTATTAATAAAAAATAATTATTTATCTTTTTATAGAAAGAACAGTTAGATGATACCAATGCAAATTTAATTTTAATCTGTCATAAAATAATTTGATTTTAATCTGTATTAGACTCTATCCATAAAATTTTATTTTATTTTTGTTATTTCTAACATATATATTTAAGTAATAAATATATTATTAGTAGTAACTTTTTTATAATGTCATATATCAATTTTCCTTGACATTACATAATTTGGTTAATTTATCCAGATCTCAATTGATTTTGTTCTTTTTTCTTTTTACTTAAAACGTCTATTCATATATTGTTATTTTATTTTTGTTATTTCCAACATATATATTTAAGTAATAAATATATTATTAGTAATAACTTTTTTATAATGTCATATATCAATTTTTCTTGACATCTTTTTACATAATTTGGTTAATTTATCCAGATCTCAATTGATTTTATTCTTTTTCTTTTTACTTAAAACGTATCTCTTTTAATAGATGAACCAAATATTTGTTTTTTAAAAAAAATAATTTAGATTATTTTTTTAATACATTGAATTTGTATACAATTAAAAAATTAAATATTTAAAAGTATGGATAATTTTTTTTACTATCAGTCTAACAACAATTGGTTGCAGGATTTTGTTTTTATTAATATAATCATCTCAATCTAAGCATAAAGGTAATTAAAGTGAGATAATCTGAGTTATTCTAATTTTTTTTACAAAATTCATCAGTTTCACTTGATTAGGGATCCCTAAACCACGTTACTAGCTCACCCCATCTCCTCCATCCCTAACCCAATCCCCATCGGACGCACCATGTTGCCGCCCCTATCCTCATCTGAGGCTTCAGCTTCTCTCCTCGGATTTGGGCACATGCATAGAAGCTTTGGGTATCTCTGCGATTCCATTCGATCCCACCATGAGGGTCTTGTTCTATTCCTCGTGTCTGTTCCTTCTCCCCAACGTGCATCTGTCTCTCTGTCTCCATCATACCTCATTCTCCATCTCGATTTCTCCGTTTTAGATAGCAGACGTTGCCACCGCCGTTCAAGAGGTATATCTGCGCTATCGTTCCATTCTCCTCCTTTTCAATCTCTTTCTCGATTCCTTCTCTAGTTTCAATTTTTTTGTGTTAATTGTTACTTTTTTTTGGATTCATCCTTTAATTTTGAATTGTTTGGTTTCTGATTTAATCATCATGATTGTTACTTATTTTTGTAAATCAATGGTTCTCTCCTATGTTTGTGCTCTTGGTGTTTGTGTGAAATAATTTTCTTGTTAGGGGGTTTGCTCATTATAAATTATATAATTTTCTTTGTGCTATTGGAATGAAGTTAACTGTAGTGGTAGGTATAGTTGATTGATAAAATTTTGTTTTTACTTTATTGTGAATTGTCAAAAAACTATATGTGTTAGGTATTTGGTAATTTGGAAGAGGCCTCTTTCCATATTGTTTTTGCTCTTTTTCCATGAGTATTTGGTTACTTGTGATATCTTCCTAAATGATGTATGTAGCCATATCAATCTATATATGCCTATTAGTCTATCTCTGTCCCATATGTGAAGCTTACATTGTAAGCTTTAGCATTTGTTAACTTCAGGAGTTTATAACTCCAACTCATCTGTTTATTTTCTCATCTTAGTTCTGAATTTTTCTCTTTATATTTTCTCCTTTTGGTGTTCTTATCCTATATATGTTGGGAATGAATAACCGTGTTGATCTGGTGGAGAAAATCACTCCGTGGAGAGAATCATGAAAAGTGCATGTTAAAGTTGTGAAGTTGTGGTACCACAAGAATTCTGCTTTGGATCCTTCTCAAAATCTGTTGCATATGGTCTTAATGGATGAGAAGGTTAGTTTTATTTGATTTTAGCATTTCTTTAAGTTGTTGCAACTTTTTTTAAAAAAATATGCATAAGGGAATTTTTTTGTTGTAAAGTTATATGTTTTTGTTGTTCTATTTTTTTAATAAAATGTTTTTATGTTGTTTGGATACCTAAATAAGTTAATAAATTCAAAATATAAAGCATTTTTTTCAACTGCTGTTACACAAGATCCAAGCAACCATTAAAGATCAGCTTATACCAAATTTTGTTGTGTTTCTAAATGAAGGGGATGTGTACTTGATGACCCATTTTACAGTTGTACCAAAGACTGGTTTGAATAGAGTGACGAAACATCGGTTCAGACTTTTATTCCAATACAAGACCTCTGTTATTTCTGTGGTATCTCTAAGGATACCTTATTCGGGTTTGTGTTTTACATCAATAGATGAAATTGACCAAAGGACAAAGGACAACGATTTTTCCATTGGTTCGTACAAGTTTCTTTCTCTTCCCTGTTAGAATCATAGTATTATGTTTTAAAAAGTGTGGTTTCTGATTCAAATTTGTATATATTTCAATATAATTATTAGACTTTGTTGGGATCATTACTGGTGTTCGAAAAGAAAGAGATGTAGCATCATATGGCAAGCTGATCAAAGCAGTTGTGCTAGAAGTTTTTACTGATGGGTAATATCTCTCTCACTTTCTCCCATATCAGTAGTTATCTTCTATTAATTCTATTTTTTTGTTCCAGTCTTTATGTTTATAACAATAAATATATAGTTAGATCATTTTGATCCTTTGAAACTTATTTGTTCAGCAAAAAGGTATAATGCAATGTGTTTGGAAATGCTTGTGATATGTTAGAATATGATAACATATAAAAATATCCAAGATCTCCGCTAATTGTCCTTGAGTCTTTTAAAATAAAGCAATTGAAGGTTAGTTTCAGGCATATTCATCGAATTTTTACTCTAATATTTATTTTTCTATTTTTTGAGCTTTTAATTTAAATATGGTTTGAGGTTAATAGAGTAGGATTCTTGCATGCAGGTGGGTTAATCCTACAGAATGTGATAAATGTCTCTAGGTTATTCATTAATCCCGACATTCCTGACTCTGTTGAGTTTCTAAGCAGGTTAGTTGTGATAAAAAAAATTGTAAACCTACAACCTGCTATGCTTATTTTGTGGGTATTGATGTATATGTTTTGTATTATGAAGATTAGTTATTGTATCTTGTATGTAGATTTAGTGTAGCCAATTATGGATTCTCAAGACTTGTGACCAATGAGCTTGGATGCTTAGTTTCTAAAGTTGATGGTCATTATTTCAATGGCAAAAAGATCAGTAATATTCAAGATCTTCATGCAGATAACGGGGTACTATTTTAGATTGGCAAACTCTCCATTTAATACTTAAACTTGAATTTATTAAACATGCGTGTCGGGTTTCATAAGCTGGTTTGTTAATCATTATTCTACAGTATATCATTGTTTTTAAAATTTTACAGGATGGTCATTACTTTGTTATTGGGACAATTAAGGAAGTTATGGATGAACCAGATTGGTGGTATTACTCATGTGTATCTGGTCATGCCGTTATTGAGCATGAGGATCTCTACCTTTGTGATGCTTGTGGTTCATGTATTGAACATGTTATGGTCAAGTAAGGTTTATATGTAACTCTATTATGGAATAGATTAAGTATCAATCTTTTGGATTTTTCGTTTGTTCATTGTTATGCACAACTCTTTGTGTTGTTAAGCATTTTTTTGGTTTTAGTTGTTATTCTTGGTTGTTAATTGTGTTAGATATGTGATTCAGGTAAAGATTCATCATGGTGGGTGTGCTATTTTGTTTGTTCTATTTGATAATGCGGCAACAAAACTATTTAGAAAAATCTATTCTGAAGCATTTCTCAGGATAGAAGAAGAATTTCCTGTTGATCCTAATGTGCTTGCAGTATGAACTCTTTCATAGCGAACCTCATTTAATCTTTATTAAATTTTTTTTGTGTTCAAATATTTTGATATTATTATATTGATCTCCGAAGGTCCGTCGGTCATATTCTCCACATATGTTTGATGATGTTGTTGGAGAGGAGAAAATTTTCAAGGTTGAAATTAATTCTGCAGTTGATCGAGATTACTCCGAGTGCTTTAAAATTGTAAATATCTTTAGTCATAATCCGGAACCAGCTGCAACTGATGATTATATCAATGTATGATTCCTCACCCTATGTTAGAACATGTTCATGCAATTTTTTATTTTTTCTGAATCTATACGTCGGATACTTATTCCAACCAAATTATTCTAGGCAAGGCTTCACGGTCCCATTTTTCCACCAATCTATAACACCTATTTACATTATGCAACTGGGAAAGATTACAAGACTCAAGTAGTGTGTGATAATTATATTTAATCAGAAACTATATAAGATATTATTGCTGATCTTATTTCACCCAATTGCTGCTATTCTGATGCTGAGAACGTATATTTTTTTCTCATTTACAATAAAATCTCTTAGATCATTTGTTTTTGTTATTCTTGTTATATGATACGCTAAAAAGTTAGTAAATGATAGTTTTGTAAATTATTTGAAATTTGAAATGCTGTAATAATTTTTTCTTTACTGGAAGGGTGGTTACGTTTTTATTCTGGGAACTATATCATCTGTTTTGAAGAATCATAAGTGGTGGTTCTCAACTTGTTTATGTAGTTCTCTTGTGTGAGCTAATAAAAATATTTTATCATGTGATATATGTCAGCTTCAATGCATTGATGCTGTCCCAAGGTGTTTTCTTCTTTAATTTTATTCTGTTTTGGTAACTAATTATTATTTCAATGTTTACTAAAATTTTTCTTGTTTTCTCATGGTTTTCAAGATTCTGCTTAAAGATTGTAGTGTCTCATACAAATGGCAACAATATATTTGTTCTTAAAGATCTTGAGGTCGTGCAAATAATAAAGACAAGATGCTCGAGCATTTTGGATAATCACCCAGAGTTGAATCAGGTTATCATCCAATTGTGGTTTTAATTAGTATATACATATAGATATAGTTAGTTTGCATCTTTTGACATTCCTAAGGAAAAGATAAATTATTATTATGCTATTTGTTAACTATTTTGTATTTTTTAGGGATATTATTGCAAAGTTGTTCCATTGAAACTCATTTCAAGTCTTTTGCACAAAAAAGTTGTATTCATGGTTGATGCTAGGCCTGTGGGTTATGAGATGAATCGATCTGTGTATATTGTTCAACAAATTTAGGATGATGCCTCTGTTATTAATGTTTTTGAGGCTGCTGCTGAGATGAATGAGCATAAGGTTTGTTGTATACTTTTTATAATTTGTTCAATTATTAGTATTTGAAAATATCAATAACTAAGAGGATTTCAATTTTGTTCAGATCTATGTTCTAGTTGATTCTATACCTGAAGTTGAAGATGCTTTAAGCCAATGTGGAAGCGATCATGAGGCTGTGAAGAATCCGCATGCTTTTTAGTTTAATATGTTCAGATACTACTTTAAAATGTTGTTTGATTTGTAATACTTAGTATGTTTTGAATTCTAATGTGGATATAACTATGATATTATGTATTTAATGAAATTTCTTTTAATTACAACAAAAGAAAATATGCGTTTATTTTATCAATTTCAAGTAAACTGGTGGAATAATTAATTAATTATTAATCAGTACCCAAAAAAAAAGAAAAAATGATAATCCGCGAAAGAGATATAGATCCTGGTTAATAAAATGGTTTTCATTGCCATTTTTAAATTATTCAAGCTAAGGTTAAATTTAATTGTTACTAAAAAAATATATATGTTGTCTTCATTTAAAAATTTATAACATTTGAAATTGAAATTTAAATATGAAGTTAACGTTCATTGTTGCTAGTTTTATTTCCTTTTAATTACAATAATATTGAATTAATCCTATCCACTATAATAATGTTGGAATGTTTAGTTTTGGTTTATTTTGGTTTACTTACCTTGTTCGCTGCTCGATGGATTGAAACATCAGAACTCATGTTCCTCATAACTTTCTCCTTCTATACCGAGACCTTAGCCCTACCTTTCTCTTTTCTCCTTTTGCTAGCTGTTTCCACTCTCGGCTTCCTGCCTCGATCTTCTCTGTGGGTGTTGTCATCCTGATTCTTTCGTCACCACTGTCAACCCAGTTTTTTTATCCCTATCCAGTCCGTGTTTCTGGATCCTTTCTTGGATTATCCCAGTTTTCTCTTTCTAGGTACATTGTACATCAAGGTTACCAACTTCCATCGACATTTTCTATCTCGGACGACCCCTCAGAACAGTATTGGTATCATCATGGTGTTTTCTATGATTTGTTTGCTTTTGTTTCAAATAGAATTCTAATTTACTAATTTTTATACTGTAATCTGTTAGTAGATGAAGATGTATAAGAGATCAATTGAGAATGCAGCTGGTTTTAGATCTGAAATTGCAACCCAGTTCTACTGAAAATGGAAATGGGGTCAGAAAATTTGCAAGAAAGTTAAGTTAAATAATTTTTCTTCTGACCTATTTGTGTATAAACTATGTTCAATTGTGATCGGTTTTTTCATTTTGCTCACCAACTGTTTGGGTGATTTGGTTTCTTTGTGATTCTGTTCAGGTAGTGAAGGATACAAGGGATTCAAGTGGGAAGCATGCAAGGGACTATACTGTTTACACAGGGGCTCTTGGGACAGCATACTTCTTTCTCCTTTGTAGATTTTTTTTCCTGTTTGGTCTCAAGAAAATGGTGTCATTAAAATCTATGCTGATAAGAATCAAACTAGAATGTCAAGATTTCTTCAATTGAAATATCTCCAAAGCGTGTTGTTATTGGGAGCTCTACTATCTTTAAAAGCGAAAAATTTGAAAAAGGGATACCATTTTTTATGTTCATTTCTGTGTTAGGTTAAAAACAAAATTATCGATGAGAAAAAAAGTGATTAGTTGATTTTGAATTAGTGTGGGTTGGTCTCAAATTTATCTTTTTTTGGGTGTCATTTTTACTTTGCTTTTTAGCTCTCTTGGAGTTTCAGTTGAGTTCTTCGGCATGATTGATAAAAGTTTGTAGCTTTTATTTTATTTTTATTTGGGTCAATATAGATCATGTGTTCTATTTCACCACTCATACTGATAGGGAACAATATAATTATATAGTCAAAGATAGCATGAATCAATAGGTATAGTTTGTTTATAGATAGATAGATAGATAGATATAGATTCATAGATAGGTTGATATGACATAGCTATATATAGAGGTATGAGTATATGTAATTTAATTAGGTATGGACACATTGAATGTCATATGTCAATCAATCAATCAATCAATCTATGCAAGGACTTCAAGAGAAACGTATTCTACAAGCTTTGCCTTACAAGCTTGCTCATTTCTCTGCTATAAGTAGTGATGAGGTGATGGAGTATTGTGCTGATCTCTCAAAAGCTATCACTTGTTCCTTACTTGCCTTTCTTCTTTTGCATTCCCTTCCATTGAGATAAGACTCAGATCCGACACAGTTTTCTCTTGCCAAGATTTTGTTTTTTTTTTATTTTTTTCATCTACATTCTTTCATTTCTATTATTTATAAGATGAGTCTTACTATTGATACTCTTGGGAAAATCTCTCCATGGAAGGAAGCTTGGAATATTGAGGCTAAGATCTTGACCATTTGGGAAGATGCTAGGATTGTTAATAAAAAAATGCAAAAACTCTTACATATGGTCTTGATGGATAAGCATGTGTGTGTGTGTGTGTGTGTGTGTGTGTGTGTGCTATCAATAACTCACTTTTTAGTTAACTAAATTCTGTTTTTTAAAATTGTGTATGTGATAATTTTTATCATGTAATATGTCATGGTATAATATTTATAAAGGCTGAGATAATTTTTTTCTCTTTTTTATTTTTCAGCACCAAAAGATCCAAGCAACTGTTAAGGATGACTTGATCATAACTTTTATTCATCAGTTAAAAGAAGGATATGTATTCATTATTTCTGACTTCAAAGTGATACCTAATAGTGGGTTGGTCAAGGTTACAAGACACCGGTTTCGCATCCTTTTCAAGTGTAGTACCTCTGTTGTTGCAGGTGCAAGTACAGTCATACCTAACCCTGGTTTAAGTCTAATTTCTATGGTCCAGATTCTTCAAAAGCCCATTGATTATGAGTACTTAATAGGTAAGTTTTACTTTTTCAAATATGAACCATTATAAAGGTGTTTTAAATTGAAATTAATAAGAATTCAAGGAAATGTCTCATGGTATTCTATCTGAGGGTTTAATCTTATCTTCTATAATTTTACTAAACATATTTTGTCGAGGTCCTTTGCGGATTGAAAAAGAGAAGGGATGTTGAGTGTAATGGAAAGATATTGAAAGTTATGATCCTTGAAGTTTTTGTTGATGGGTATCGATTATCTTTCTGTTTCTGATCCTTTTTTAAATTACCTTATGCATGTTTTTCTTGTTTTTTTACTGCTCTTGAATTATTCTATTGTTGTCCATCCTTTCTTATAATCATTACCCAGGAAGAAAATCTCCTGAAATCTTGTTGGTGATTGTTCTACTCTTATAGACATGAATAGTTTGAAAAGGTATCAGAGACCACCTGTTGTAATTCTACAATCTTTCAAGATCAAAGTCAATGGAGGTGAAGAGTTGTCCATTTGCACATGTCTCAGTTTGATTTGTTTAAATATTTTTTCTTTACGAATGAATAGTTTCTTTATGAATTAATTTCTTCTTATTCTCTTCTGTGATTTGTAGATAAAGTCAGTCTTCAAAATGTGATCAATATTTCTCGAGTTTCCATCAACCCTGAGATGCAGGAAATTGTGAATTTTCTGAATCAGTTAGTTGTTTTCAAATCTCCTTAACTTTTTTTTCTCTAAACTCAAAATTTGTGCCCCCCTCTCTATCACACACACACACACTGTGTGTGTGTTTCCCTCTATAACTGTCTTGCTGAAATTCTTTTATCCTAATATTAATTTTTTTTCATAAATACAGTATTACAAGCCACCATTTCAGTAGACTCCGTAGTAATGATATTGGGGATTTAGTATCTGTAATTAATGATGAATCTTTTGATTGAAAACTAATATGGACTATTGATAATCTTAAGGGAAACAATGAGGTGCACACTATTAGTTTTTGTAGCATATTTTAGTCCTATGTAGGAAATACTCGTGTTAATTGATTTTTGAATATTGTAGAGATGCCTTACCCATTCAATTCATTAATTTTTTAATAGGATGGACAATTCTTTATGGTTGAAAAAATTAAGGAGATTTTTGAAGATCCAGAGTGGTGGGTCCTTTCTTGTGTTTGAGGTCATCCTATTGTAGGTGGTGATAATGTGTTCCATTATCAGCTGTGCAGTAGAGAGGTCCAGCATTTTATGATCAGGTAAATCGAGCTTATGATTTACAAATTTTCTTTCATGTGTTCTGATTCAATAATATAAGTAGCCTTCATTTATCAGCCTCTTCTTAAACTCACAAATAGGTGAATCTCATATTTACTTTCTTTGTTATAGTTACAGATTAAGATACTTGTTGAAGACGTGACTTCTTGTGAAATGTTTGTCTTGTTAGACAGTGCAGCCACTAAGCTATTAGGGAGAACCTATTCTAATGTCTTTTGTTGTTAGAAGATGAAAAGGATGTATAGTTTATCCACTTAAATTTTATTGCTATATACTATATGAATAACTATTTCTTATACTTCAATTTTGTTCTCTAATTAGTGATCACTTTTCAATATCTATGACAGAGAATTAAGCACCAATACTGTCCACAGTTTTTTCATCAACTCATTGGAAAAGAAATTATTTTCAAAGTTCAAGCAAAGATGATTACCACTCAGGGTTATTGCGGTACCTTTAAAGTCATCAATGTCATTAGTGATGCACATTTTTTCAACAAACTTTAGGCTGATCAGTGCATCAAGGTTGGTACTCTTTCTTTATGTTAGATATGAATTAGAGGAATCATTTTTACATATAGTTTGTTGATCCCCAGTTTCTAATTCTTTCGCTATTGTTTTGAATGGTATCCTTTACATGCCAACATGATTTTGCCTCATACTTTAAAAAGTTGGTTGCATTTTATAATTTATGTTTTCCTTCGAAATTGTTGGTAACAGTTTTGTTTTTCCTTTATTGCATCTTCTGCACATGTTTCTCAGTGTATATCTTTCTTTTGTTTATATTATTTAGGTATCGCATCAAAATTATTGTTTCCCATTCAAATGGCAGCAATATTTTCATATTTGAGGATGTGAGGTGATGCAAATACTCAAAAAGAGTTGTTCAGACTTTTTGATAGACGAAAGAAATTCCTCCCAAGTAATTATTTTGGTTTTAATTTCATTTAATTGTCCTTCTTTTCGGTTTAGAGTTTACGGTTCAGGTATGTGAATTTTGCTAATGTACCTTTTCTTTTTTTTTCTTAGTCAATGGATGATTACATTGTTCCGAATAGCATGATTTCTCAGTTGATGAATAAGAAAATTGTCTTCATAGTGGATCCTAGACCTGTTGGATATGAATTGAATACATCTCTTCACGTTGTTTGTGCAATATGTGATGATATTGATATTGTGAAGTTTTTGGAGGATTCCACCCATGATTATCAACAACAGGTGATAACATTATTATGTAAATCTGATGTTAAGTTAGTCCACTTTGTTTCTGATCAGGTCAACCTGAATTGGCTATATTGTTTTGTGTTTTTCATTTGTCAAGTGTTAAGAGTTACTGATGTTATTCCTCTGTTGTTCGATTTAGAAATTTGATCTGGATCCCTTTGTTCCTCATTTTCTTTTCGAATTTAAGAATCCAGTTGAGTTTCAGTCCAATGCAAGCATTCAATGTTCATCGAGCTCAAGTCTTCCAGTGGGTCAGGTTTCACTGATTTCTGTTCTCAACTGGAATTGTTGGGTATTTCTTGACCTAATGCACTTTGATTCTTTATCTCTTAGTAAACTATGTGAATAGTAATACATATATGCATACATATATATCGTTTAAATTTTTTTTATTTATTTGTTTAATATTTGTTTTATTAGTGTTCAAAGTTTGATCATACCTGATTTTTTTCTCATCTCATTTTTTTTGGCTTCTACATTCATTGTTCTTATATTTTGCTGTGTTCTCTGTAGATGGTTAACCATGATTTTCATGCAAGAATTTTGTCCTCACAAGGTTCTAATTTATTTGGGAATCATCAGCCTCTCACTATTAGGGAAGAGCTTCGGAGTGCCTTTGGACAATGTGAAAATACTGTCAAGGCTGTTGAAAGAATGGATGAGTGTAGTGGCTAATCATCAGTTTCATTACAATATATATATATATAATAAAATTCCAAGTTTGTAAAGAATTGTCAGTACTTTGGTTAGTTGTGTTAAGTAGTTGAAAAATAGGTAAAATATGTTGTGAATAGATCTATTTTGATATGTAATATGAACTGATTTCCGGAGTTATGATGTTTATGAAACTTATTGTTCTCTTTTGTATACTTAAATTTCTCTGTGTGAGTATGTTTCTCTGTGTTTTAGAATAAAGCATGGTTATTATATATAGATATGTGCTTTGTTTGATATATATATTTTTTGTTTTCTTACAAGCTATTTTGATATGTAACATGAACTAATTTCCGGAGTTGTGATGTTTATGAAATTTATTGTTCTCTTTCGTATACTTAAATTTCTCTATGTGAGTATATTTCTGTGTTTTAGAATAAAGCATGGTTATTATATATAGACATGTGCTTTGTTTGGTATATATATTTTTTGTTTTCTTACAAGTTATTAAAATTTATGCAATAATTTAAATAATGAACCCCAAAATCATTAAAAGAATGTACTTTTTCAAGCGTATTATAATTTGTCTTTCAAGCGTGTTTTTCTTCCGATTGTCTGCAAAGTATTCATTGGTCTCACTTTGGACTTATGTCAATCATAGGCTCATATGGATCTATTCTACGTACAAGAGCATTGAACGTTTGAAGCCTATTGGAAAACATTCACTTCTCGGTGCCAGTGGAGAAATAAGTGATTTTCAGGAGATTCTACGCTAACTTGATGAACTTATGTGAGCATTTTTTCCCCAAAGCAAAAATTGTTACACAGTATGCACTGGAATTTTAAATTAGGAAAGAATAGAAGGGTCTTCTTGATTAAATGATTTAGCTCTCTCTTCACCGCTTTCAAACCCTAATGCTTTGGCTCCTCCACACTCTTGCGGGCATCACTCTCAAGCTTCAATGGAGCCACCTTAATGTCACTGTAAGTTCACACGCTTTCTCTTTCTGGCTCAAAACCCCCCATCCTTTCTCTCTCTAGGAACCTTTTATTATCCCCCTTCTTTTATGGCTGAATATTTTTTTGGCAAATATATGGTTGATTCTGTCACGTTCTGTGTTGGGCGCAATTTTGGCGGCTCGTGCAATCATTTTTGTGTGTGGTGTGGTGAATTTGAATGCTGATTTTGAGCTTGAATTGTGCCGTGTTTATGATCTTATGCGTTTTGGGGGTAAATTTCATATTTTGGAGTGATTTTTGATTTTCGGGATGAGCTTAGTTGAGGGGTAAGTTGGGGGATGGGGGTAGTAATTGGGGGGTTTTCGTCTGTTATGCTTCCTCTCATTTCCGTTAGAAGTGGGATATCTTTTAAGAGTTCGGTAAAATTGTGCATAAGATTAGATTCTTGGGTTTGGTTGTGATTTCCTCTTTTTTGTCTCTTAGTTTTTTATTAGGTGTCTCTTAGGTATAATTGTGTGCTTTTTGGGTTTCTCATGTACATGGAGGAGAGTTTGAATTATTGGCATCCCGGTTGAAGTTAAGCTTCAGCACTTTCATATAGCTATAACTTCGATATGTATTGTAAAGAAAATGAAGGAGAAAGCTTTTTTAGTGCAGATGTTTTAAAGTAAGTAGATTATAAGGTTATGTGTAATGAGTGGGTTTTTTCTTCTCTTTAAATTTAATTTCCCGTGGATATGGATTCCTTGTGAGTTATTAATCTGGAAGAAATGAATCCGAGTGATGGATTTTAGTGCAGAATCTCAAAATGAAGTGTATGGATATCTCCAGAACTTATTGGGACAATTTTGAGACACTGAGTGCTTAGAAGTTCGTGGATGAATACAATCTTTGGGGTGGTTATTGGTTATGCCTTTGCAATAAATGGTGGGTTTTCATTATTATGTATTTACAATCTTTAATGCTTTTTTGTTCTGATTACTAGTTAATTATGTGTTTTGAGAATCAATTTTATGCTTATTAGTTTGTAGGAATTCATCATTAACATTAATTAAAGCTATATTAGTATATTTTCTAAGTTCTTCTTTTGATTTGATACATGATAAATAGATCACTCCCAATTTGGATTGCAGAATAGTTCAAGCACTGCTATAGGATGGGAACGAATGAATGGCACATTGAAAGAAGATGTAGCTTTGAAACTGAGTCGACTTCCATCGACGTTTTCTGTCCCAAATGACCCCTCAGAACAGTATTGGTATCATCATCGTATTTTCTATGATTTGTTTTATTTTGTTTCAAATAAATGCTAATTTACTAATTTTTATACTATAATATCTTGGTAGATGAAGATGTATAAGAGATCAATTGAGAATGTTGATGGTTTTGGATCTAAAAAAGCATGTAGGAAGGTGTTTGGCCTCTATGATGTTAAACATCACAAGTCAACCGATTTACTCATGCACCAACAATCATGATTTTGAGCTGATTCTTTGTTTAATGGGGTCTTCTCTTTTGATGGAGCCAGCAGTCTTGCCAGCAGCCCCAATGATAATAGTTCTGATGGGATCAAACTAGATGAAAATGAAGTATGGCAGTTCCGGTTTGCTTATGGCAATACATGGCAGGGAATGGTACTTGCAATCTGTTGTTATCTTGATTGTTACTTCCTGGCATCAGCTGGCAATATTGTAATTCATGAAACTTGTCCCGTTTGTCCATTTATTCTGTCACTTCCACACTGCCACGCTATCCTTTCTCAAGATTTTCTTTTCATTCAGCTGTATTTATGTTCTTATATAATCTACTCATTAAGATATTTTCTTGAATGCAATTTTATGTTTGTGATTTCCCAAATAACAATCCCCAAAGAGTGAGAAAGTTTGTGCACCGAAGGACACGTTTCTTGGTAACATGATTAACTATACATTTCACTAGAATCGCTGTTGGTGATTGTCGTGATAGTGTCCTTTTCTATTCTTACCATGAGGTGAGTGGTACTGCGGTCTCTATTGTGAAAACCCCCCCTTTCCCCAACAACTATGCCTTCTTCATTTTTCTTGAAAAAAAAGGAAAAATAAAAGATAAATGGAAATAAGAACTCAATTTTTGAGGTTTACTTTTCATTGGATCTTCTTGGGATATTAAAGAGCATTTTCTGCATTAATATTGTTTTAGGTTTTCTACTTTAATTATGGATGCTTACACATTATTTTTGTATTCTTTTCCTTCTAATCAAATTTCTTATTTTATGAACATCTTTCTCGTTTCCTTTAGTAATAAAAGTTATCCTATGTTTGGTATAGTAGGATAAAAATTCACTTATCTTGATATGTTTTGAGGAGGTTGGTAAAGTGATAAAGTAAGACTTTAATCACCCTTAAAATAAGATGGTATGGCTCATAAATAATAACAGTTACAAATTCAAAGGTAATTAAAAGTTTACTTTTCCAGTTTACCAAACCTCCACATTTTAGATGATCTTTTTTCCCCTTCATGACCAGAACTGTTTGACTTTTTTGGTGAACTGTTTCACTTATAAATTCTAATTTAGGATACAAAAAGATTGGAGCAACTTTACTCTGACCCATTGCTGAGGTTAGTTGCTGATTGCATTCTTATGGATGTTGAAATGGCTATCGGCTGTCATTTCGGATCATAAAGGAAGCATTGCTAACTTATGTTCAGATTATTTGGAAGGTCAGCCTTTTGTTAAACCAGGTTCTCCTTAATGATTTTCTAATATAGGTTTAGGTTGAAAGAAAATTATCGACGAGAAAAAAAATGATTAGTTAATTTTGAATTAGTGTGGGTTGGTCTCAAATTTATCTTTTTTGGGTGTAGGTTTTATTTTATTTTTCAATTCTTTTCAAGTTTCAGTTGAACTCTTCTGCATGATTGATAAAAGTTTGTAGCTTTTATTTTATTTTTATTTGGGTCAATCTTGATAAATATGGTTTAAATGAATTTTCTAGAGAAAACATTCTGCTTTATTTGCAAATTGGCTTCTTGAAACTTAGCTTATTACTCTAAAGATTTTGTGTCTACTCCAGAATAATAATGTTTGTTTTTTAGTATCTATTAATTGAAAAAAGGTGTTTATATTTCTATGAATTTTTTTAGACTTTATATTTGATGGGCTGGTATGGTTTGAGTAAGATGTATGCAATTCACTTCAGTTTTGGTAGACTTTAACTCATTCCAAGTATTGATTTATAATATTGAATAAGATATATAGCTTATAATAGGGAGACAAGAGAATGCATAATGAAAACAAAGACAAGGATTTTCTATTGCAAACTTTAGCACTATATCAAATATCTTATTAATTTGTTTCAAAGACACCATTATAACATTAATTTGTTTCAAAACCACTCACTATACGACTTTGTACATCTCACACTATCATGGTTCTTCTATCACATTCAGTGATGCAGTTTGTTTTTTTTTTAATTCTTAATTCTTATATTATTATTATAACTATATATTTTTCTTAGACTAAATTATAATTTTAGTTCTCATAACATTCAATTTATTTATAAAATCATTTTTGGAAAAAGTGATATTTTAAGTTTTCAAATGTCATCTTAATTTGATAAACTTTAAAATTTCATTTTGTACTTGAAAATAATTCATATATTTAATTTTTTTTTGGTTTGTGGGTTAATTAAAAATTTTATTCTAGAGTACATATAAACAATTATTATCTAAATAAAGTTTACCTTTCTTTTTTAATGTTATAAAAGTTATTCATTCGGCAGATAGAAGAAAAAAGGAAGAATTACTTTAAAAAATTGTTAGAAAGATTTAATTATTAAAAAGAACTTTTAATACTAAAATTATTAACAATAATTAATTTTTCTTTTAACATGTATCATATTTAAGAGGAAGGACCAAATTTTTTTATAAAAAAATAAATATATTCTTAATTATTTTTTTACTTATTTTTGTTAATTTGTATGTTAATCTCTTTTATATTGCGTAAAATTTTCATTGATTAATTAATTATCTATTTTTTTATTTTTCTGTGATTTTCCATTATTTTTTCTCTGATTATCAATAGAAAATAAAAATGAAAAAATTGTAAAAATTACTTTAACTTTGGGGGAAATAAAATTTATTGATATCAAAAATTCTGAAATGAATAAAAAATTATATTATGATATATTTTTCTCAATATTTAGTTCTTTTTAACTATCATAAATATTTAAAAAAATTAGCGATTAATAATTGTGTAATTAATTGTCTTCTGTAATAATTAATTTGTCATAACCGTTCTTTTAGTGTAATTTATTTTAAAAAAATTATCCACATAATTTTAATTATAATATTCTATCTTCTATTAGTATTTTCTCCATCTTTAACATTATCAATGAAACATTAAAAACCCAAAGGTCACTGCCTCCTCTCCTACCCCCCGCCCCCACAGGCAATAAAAAAAGAACATCACAAACAAGACGTAACGCAGTGACCGTCCATCCTCTCTCTCTGGCGTCTCACCTCACTCAACCCAGAAACCCACCACCCAACTTTTTGCAGGGTTAAACCCTATATCCTCCTACAAGATACAAACTTATCATTATCTCCAGTGGTTTCGACGCTTCCAATTCGTTCAACAGGTAAATTTTCTGACAATCGAATAACAAGTTAAGGTTTTGTCCTAACTGTTGCAATCCCAAGACAATCTTCTGTTCACTCTTTTTTCTTTTGCTTTTCTTCTCATTTTTGGTAGCTTTCCTTTCGGTGATTTCATCAACTAAAGTTTTGGCTTCTAAAAATATCCAATTAATACGTTTATGTGAATGAGCTCAGTTCAAGTATTCTTTCTGATTATTTTTTTCCTAAAACTAACATTTCTGTTGGTCTCACATGTTGCCGAATCTTAATATGAACCAATATAAGATATTGTCATATATTTGGACATGCATGTATCATTCAAGGAAACCTTCGTCCCCAATTTAAAAAGAAAGAAAAAAATATTTGATTTCCAAAACAAGGCATCTATGATACTTGGTTGAGTGCAACATCTCATTCTTATTAACTTCTTTTTTTTATGCTTTTTGTTACCAGGTTGTGACACGTGGATGTGAGCTAATTTTGGTAATCATCTTGATTAGGAAGCTACATTTAAGGTAACATACTAAAATGTAAGTTATTAACATGAGAGAAGTTTAAAGGATAATAACAGAAAGCTATTTTTTTATTAATTTCTTTTTACCAAGTTAGTTAATTCTGTTTTCACTGAGGTTGTATTGGCCGTGTGAAATTCAGTAATTTAGTATTACTATACTGTATCCAATAAGAAAAAAATATTGAGCAGAAAATTTAAAACACTTTTAATAGTAAAAAAAATTATCGTAAAGGTAGTAGAAAGTTTCAAGGTTCTAGAGCCACTATAGTTATACTGTTTTCTATAACCATGGCTTTATAGAATACATTGTGCTTGATTATCTCCCATGATGACTCTTCTTGACAACATGTTTTATCAGGAAACAAAAGACACTAATTTTAAACTATTAGGAACCTCATTAATCAAAACCTCTGTAACTAAAGATTGTGCAATATTTTAACATTTATACCTGGTTACTCTTTTTGTTACCATGCATCATTATTTTTTTTCCTGCTATGGTTCTTTCCAGTCTACAGGATTATATATTTTTAAGTAATACCCTTATTCTTTTTTTGTGTATCTGTTTGCATATAGCTGAAATAGTTTTTTTGCGCACTATTTTCCTATGATGCGTCTTGTTGCACGCAGAACTGATCGCAAAAGGTTGAGATTATATTGTTTTTATTTTCTATTAAGGATTTCTTGTTATATTTGTTGTAAACATACTGAATTGAGTTTATTTAGGCGTTTCTTTAGCACAAGAGAGCATTAGCGAAATGATAAGAAAGAAAGAATTATGTTTTGTGCATACAGAGGACGGGTATATATTTAGATTAATATATGATTTGTGGCTTTTTTTTTAATAGCCATGTGATCAACAGATAAATCATATATAACTGAATTAATAAAATTTATGATAAAAAATTAAATGTATGTGATAAGTCTCTTTGTTTTTAGGATGATGTTTTAGTTTTGGAGATAATAATTGCTAGATATAGTGCCGAGCTGAAACATGAAATTGTCCTAATTGATCTTTGTGACAATTGTATCAAGTTTAAATTAGAAAATCGAAGAAACAAAATATGGATACCTTCGAATGAGATAGACAGGTTATTTGCTTTTTATAAGTTCAAAAGCATGGTCAAGATTGGTTTAATGTATGTCACGAGTGGCATATTTTTTTGTGGCTCCTATAGATAGGCAAAATAATCATATCTATATGAATTTTTATGCATGTCACTATGTTAAAGATATTCTTGGTATATCTTTGTTAAAAGTAATCCAAGATAAGTTGGGGTTGAACTACTTTGATGGATTGGATGATGTTGCATATGGTAAACAAGATAATGGGATCCATGGGAATATGAAAAGGTTAGAGTTTACGGTTTTTCTTTTTTTCTTAATTATTGTTAGTTTTATACCTCTTATATTTTAATTACTGTATTTATTAACATATTTATTTCAATATATATCTATAATTCATTGTGTAATATAATGTTATTATTTGCTTCTTCTATTCTCTATCTATTTTTTAATTTGTTCTTTTTTTTTTTGTTAATGACACTTGAAGTTCTGGTGTGCAAATGATTGGAAGGAACAATTCCAATGAAACTACTATCAAGAAGAGGTCAATAACAAAAAAATAGGGTATGTTAATTTTTTTTCTGGTTTAATATTAGATTGGTGCTACATGTGTTGTTGATTTTGTCACTCTTGCTATAATCTAATTGGTTGATAAATTTGTTACATTCAAAGTGTATTGATCTCAAAAATCAATTTTTATTTTACAGTGTTCTGTATAAGTTTATCTTACATATTTTATTATTATCATGTTTAGTTTCCTTATATTTTTTCTATAAATTAACATTGAAATATATAGATATGTTGCTGGACATTACAGTAAGAGGTTGACTAAGTATGATGTGAAAGTTTATCGATTTGTAAGTTTGTATAATTATTATTTCATAGTTATTGATTAATTTATTTTTTATGGACTATTTCTAACTTTTCTTTTTTACACAGTATATTCCCTATGAGTTTGCTAGGTTGCTACTTAACAGTGGAGGATCGGAACATTGGAAGTTTACTCTTAACGACTTAGAAATTACTAAAACTTGTGCAATGCGTGTCTTGAAAAGTAAAGATAAGAATCGAGAGTACAAAATTGGTCATAAATGAAAAAACTTTGTCAGAATGCATAAACTTAGAACTGGATATTTATGTGTATTTGGGAGTATTTCAAAAGAAGATCATCTAATTCAGGTTTCTGTTATTATAAAGTAATTATTCAGCTGTTTCGAGAGTTTCTTTTGTTGGTTTTGGGATATGTATCCTATTTTGGACCTTAGGTGTTTCATGATCTAAAATTAAAAATATGTATGGGATGTGAACTTCTTGTTTAACCTAAGTACTTTTTTATATCAGATGTGAACAATTAAATTAATATGCTATTTGGTTATCTCACTCCCCCACCTAGCTTTATACTTATTGCAATCAGATGCTTCTTTTTTATATCATTATTATGAATGTGTTAAGTCCTAATTAGCATTGATATAATGATATCATATTTGGGAGGTTGCTATGTTTAGATGTAATTTATGTTTAACAATATTAGAAGTTGATGTTCCCTTCAACTTTTCTCCTAATAAAAAGTGGCTAATTGGTTGACATTTGCACTGTTTTGAATTTTTCTAACCATTTAATTCTGGTATGATGATTACTTTTTTAAGCTAATTTTATTTAGTGTAGGATGCAATCCCCTGCCATCAAAATTGAATTTTACTTTTTTTAATTATATGGGTGTTTTAAAGTTGTAATATTTTTTTGTGGGTTTTAATGTTACGCAGATTAGTTATGCTATTGGTGCCAGTACAAGTGCATTTTATGGATTCAACAATGGTATGCTTTTTTCCATCCTTTAGGGACTGGTTTTTTTAATCACATCTATATTGTGCATCTATGTTTGTTTCACTAGATATGTTAGCTTTTTTTTTTTAACCTAAAAATCATAAAAGAGGAATTGCATATATGAGCTTGGCTGTGATGGAATAACATGCATGTGTAATGCTTAGGTCTTTGTCGCTATTAAGATGCATTACATTTAAAGTTCAGTGGGGACATAGATGGGGTTGAAAGATTCTCAAAGTTAGATTTACTTGTAATTATGGAAATAGCATCACTTCCATTCGAAAAGCTGTAATTTTCATAGTAATGGGCTATATGTTTAATTTTAAATAATAAATGTGTAGGTTTGCTCATCTTCTCAGATGATTATGCTAAATGTTCCATTCCATCCAGTAAAAAAGATTACAAGTTTCATGTATCAAATGCTTCTATTTATCGGAAGCACTTTCATGCTTCTCTAATGCAGTTTTGCCGGACCTATGTGGTTGCATTTTCTCATTGGTGTAAGTTCATTACCTTTTTATTTCCACTCTTGAGTTTCCTTTTCATGCTTTTGGTTTATGCTTTTATTTTATATTTTTATTTTTAATATTTTTTGTTTTCAGAATCTTGCAAAGAAAAAAGAGAAAATAAAAAGTGAAATTAGAAAATAGGATTTAAAAATACTATAAATAAAAAAAGAAAATGAAAATGTAAAGCAAATTCATCTTTAACTTTTTTTTAGTTCTCTTTTTTATATATTTACTTTTTCTTTACTTTCCCTTTTTGTTTGGCTCTGGTTTTCACTGTTTCTAAATGTTTGAAGATCTTATATCTATGGCTATAGAACTGTTAAAAGTAGAATGGGGACTTCAGTTCAATTTAACTTGAGAGTGTTATGGGGTATTTAAATTTTAAACTATTCTTGCATGATTGTTGTGTCTCTGTATGGTTAGGACGTTCCTTGCAAACTTTCCTTTGGCATCAATGGAACAATGACTGACCTAACTTCTCTTACTTCCTCCCCTTGAGCTATAGAATCATGTTGCCACTTTAACTGCAAGTAAATTGACTTTAATCATTCTTTTTAATTAGCAAGAGAATCATAAATCAACCTTCAAATAGAAGAACTTATTGTCAGTTTCAGTTCATTCTTTTCATGACTACTGCATACATAATGCTTTTGTCAATGACTAAGTCTTTGTATTAGGTAAGTGTTTGATATTCACAGACCAGAGGGGACATGATAAGGTGTTGGGGGGGTTAAGCTTTTGTTATTTCTATAGTTAGCCTTTCTAAAAGTTGCTTCCTGATTCACCACCTCTGAAACATTTCTGTTGAGGCATTTTTATTTTAGTTTTCAGAGCGTCTAATGATGTTGCCTACTGTCTACACAATCTTGTCCATTATTATCATTTCTAATATGGATCGGTCCTGTTTGAATGTAGATAACATTGGTTGCTTTCCCAGGAAGATCTTCATGCATTTTAATTAATAGTGAACTCCAATCGTGTGAAAATTATGCTCTTGCTGGATCCATTTCCTCTTAGTGTGATTTTGCAATTTGTAACTCTTCATTCGGTTTGCAGCATGATATATTTTGCAGTGTGGTTCTTATTGTTTTTATTTCCCATCATTTGCACATTGGATTATATAAAATTCACTTTTCATAGGTATTGAAGTGTCATTCTGCTTTTACTTATGTGGTGGAGAAAGATTCCTAGGATTTTACCTTTGCTTTCATACTCTGGTTAGAAGTTGATAACATGGTACTGACATAGACATCTCTGCAATCCAGGCACCACCTGTGATAGTGTTCTCTTTTGCTAGTGCAGGACTCGCAGGTAATTTTCTTGATGGTTGTTTAGCATGATTTATATATTCTTACACAGACGTTTGGTATCGGCTCAAGGTTGAGCCACGTTTGAGTTTGTAAAGAAAGTTTCACATGGACACAAGAAGATCTGTTCAAAAGTAAAGAAAGATCTGATTGTTGGTGATTTGAGTAATAATTTTTAACTAAAATACTTTTCATTGTGGTCTATAAATTTCATTCGAATCATTAAAAAGTAAGTATTACTTTTTTCAAACTATAATTATAGTGAATATTAGTTGGTTTTAATTTTATTTGAGTTGATTAAAATTTTATAAAAATGTCTTAATCTTATTCTACTACAAGATTACATAAAAAAATATTTAATTAAAAAGAGAGGAGAAGTTGAGAATAGAAAAGGTCAGTTTTTTATTAGTTGAACTCAAGATCATTAATTAATTCCTATTAAAAGGACTTTTAACACCAAAATTATTAACAATAATCAATTCTTCTTTTAACATGTATCATAATTAAGAAGAAGGACCAAATATTTTATAAAAAATAAATATATTCGTAATTATTTTTTTATCTAATTTTCATAATTTGTATGTTAATGATTTTTATATCACGTAAAATTTTGATTATTTATTTATTTATTTATTTATTATTTTTTTAGGTTTTTGTGATTTTCTGTCATTTTTTATACTCATTAACAATAGAAAAAAAGATTAAAAAAATGTGAAAATTACTTAAACTTTAGGATAAATAAAGTTTATTAATATAAAAACCTCAAAAATAAATAAAAAAATAATTAACGAAAAAAAAGAGAGAAAGAAACGTGACAAGAGCAAACGTACTGAACCTCCTTTGTCTCTCTCTCTGTCGTTTCATGTCGCTCAACCTGCAAACCCTACCACCGAACTTTTTCAGATTCAAAACCCCATATCCTCCTACAACATACGAAGTTGTCGTCATCTGCGGTGTCTCCCAGTGCTTCCATTTCGTCCGACAAACAAATCTCCCGCAGTTTTTCGGTGGATAGTTCTTTTTCTTCAGCTCTTGACAAATCGAGACAATATACTTCACCCAAGTAACAAGGGACGTGCTGTTCAGGTAAATCCTTTAAGAACTGAAAATCGAAGAATCAAGTTCAGCTTTTACCCTAATGGTTACAGTCCCAACGTAATTTTTTTGTCCAGTATTTTTTCTTTTGCTTTTCTTTTCAGTTTTGGTAGCTTTCTTTTTTTTTAAACTTTTTTTCTCTTCTTTACAAGGATCAATTAAGTTGCAACGTACTCCAACTATTAATTGCAATTTCATCTTATTAGGTATGATTTTATTCTTTCAAGTTTTGTAATTTCTTCGTTAGTGTTAAAAAATATAGTTATTATTTACATTATTTTTTCAATTATTTTAAAATATAGAAAATCTTTTGTTCACCCTTTTTCCTTTTGCTTTTCTTTTCAGTTTTGGTAGTTTTTCTTTCGTTAATTTCATTAAGTCAAGTTTTGGGTTCTTAAAACGTGGAGTTAATAACCTTATGTGAATATGCTAACTTCAAATATGCTTTTTGATTATTTTCTTCCTAAAAATAGTATTTCTGTTGACCTGACATCGTGCTGAATTTTATTCTCAACCAATATAAGATATTGTGATATGTTTGGATATGGATGTATCATTCAATGAAATCTTAGCTGCCAATTTAACCTGAAAAAAAGAAACAGTTGATTTTTAGAACAAGACATGTCTCATACTTGCTTGAGTGCAACATCTCATTCTTATTAAGTTGTTTTTGTTTATGCTTTCTATTACTATCATTTTAATTTTACATTTAAACTTTTTTTTTCTTCTTTACATGGATCAATTATTTTGCAAAGCACTCCAACTATTAATCCCAATTTCATATTATCACGTATGGCTTTATTCTTTTAAGTTTTGTAATCTTTTCCTCAACTTAAAAAATATAGTCATTGTTTACATTATTTTATTAATTATCTTAAAATATAAAAAGGGTTTTTTTTAAATCACTTTTATCATATTTATAATTTTTGAATATTCATTTTGGTCTTTTATATTTTATTATTGATTTAATTTTTGTATATTTTCTTTTTTTCATATCGTTTATTATGCAGAAAAAATAACAATATTTTTGTTCATCTATTTCTTCTTTTGTTTATCAACGGTTGTTGTTCCTTCTTTATGTTTCTGGATTCAATTTTATCACTTGTTTTTCTTGAATTTGTTGAAATCTTCTATTAAGGTTTACTTTATTATAATACTCTGTTTTGCAGTAAGAGACAAGATCTTTTGTTTGTTCTCGAATCTTTATACGAAGTCTATCTATCTCATAAGGTTGAATGGCGATACATGTCGATAGAGAACATCCAAACAGGTATGCTGCTGAGCATTAGAGAAGATCTTTTCTTTGCTGCATTTTCAATTTCATTCAAGTATGATCTACTTTTCTATTCAATATATTTCACATTAACTTGTGAAAATTTTAATGTCAATTAAATATCGATGTTATGCCATCTATAATTTTTTTTAATTCTTTCTCAAGTATTTTTCATGTTGTAATTTAATTTTATTGGCTTTTCATTTATATGTAGGCCACATTTCATAACTTTTCGTAATCTCTAAAATATGTTGTATAGTAGTCTTCTAAAGTGATTTCTTGGGTATTTTTTATAAATATGCTTTTAATTTGTTACTTTTTTGGGTATAATTAATTAGTTGGTTTCTTGGTTAAAAGTCTCAGTCTTAACCTCTAATGATACCATTATGTGCTAATAGTAGGTTTTTAGCAACCCAAGAATATTGGCCCAACGGAAAAGAACGGATTTTCAGATTTCGCCTTTTCAATAATCAGGTAACCAAATATATTCTGAAATATTATATCATGCATGTTAACCGATTAAAGAGGTGTGTTAAATCTTTAACTTCGAATGCTTTGTTTTTAATTTATATTCAGTTAGTGGTTTTTTCTACTTTGCTCCTTTTGATAGTTTCTTTTGCCTGTTAAATAACTTTGATTAGCTAACTCTGACTTCCTGATCTTTCTAATCTGAAATGGGTGTAGACTACAATAACTCTAAAAAGATTAATTTTGATAAATTATCAATGTACATTCAAAATAAATAAAGATAATGTCTACTAATCATACATATAATGATAGTGACTTTGAAAATCCAGCATTTATTAATACGTGAAAACATGATTGGAAGTTTATGTAGGTGTTTTGGTTTCAGAATCCATCAAGATAACAACAATTTCTTTTTCATTTTTTCTTTTAAAACTTCAGTATTTTTTCCTGGACAATCAAAAAGACTTGATATGTGTTTCTTACTTAGTTACCTATTTTTGTGATGCTCATTATAATGCCAGTTCATTTGGGTGATTATTGTTCTCTTGTGTTACTCAGTTGGTAATAATGGTAGAATTAAATGTATATATACCTCTCTTTGCTAAATGATTATGTAATATTATGTGATCCATTTTTGGCATGCTTTGTTAGACATGAATTAACTTTAGGAAGAAAATTGAATATAGGGTGAGAGAGTTCTTCCCTCAAGTTTTGTTTCAACTCATGGCGAAGAATTAGGGACAATGTTCTGTATCATTGATGAGCTAGATAATTGTTTAGTGCTGGAGCTGAGAAGAAACAATGGTCAGTTGCTTATAACTGACACCTCATTTGAACAGATTAGATCTTTCTATTTTATCAATAGAGGGGCATCTGTTCAATTTAGATATGTCGGTTTTGGAATTTTTTATTTCTGTGTGGAATTACAAGAACCAACCCATCTAAATTCTCCTTGATCCTGACTCATATGTGCCTGAGCTAATGGACCCAGAGACACTTGATAACATATCAAGAGTGTTCCACATAAAGTATACCAGGATTGATGAGGACTCATCACTTGATGTTATGGTTCTATCTGGGTCTAAACCATCTAATGATGAGTGTTCATCAGATGGTGATGAAAACAATGATGAAGATGGGACATTGGACGGGGATAATCCGCATAATCTCATAGATTTGTGTGGTGCAAGCACTTTATCAATGGAGGTCAACGAACAAAGTAATGAGACAAACGAATTATCTGACCATGGGTAATGCTAAATGTAACTTTTTTTTCTTGTGTTTTCGATTTTAATATCATGGTATAGATTGACATTTTTTAATGTGGTAAAATATCCTGAATCAGATACACTCCAGATGTTTATTATCAAAAGATCATCACAGATTCGAATCTGGGTCAATCTAGACTGGTAAGTTAATCTTAAAAGAGTGATTTCTTTTTTTTTTCTTCCAAGCTTTTTCTTCCTAAATCTGTTATTCATTGTGTATGAAAATACTATATTTATCTTAACTATGAATTATTCATTACAGTATCTGTCTTCAAAATTTGCCTCTTATCTTAAACTATCTGGAGATGGTTCGATTTGGACGATCAATGGTCCACGTCCAAATTTAGAGAAGAATGTGTTCTTTTTCCACTTACTCAAAAGTAGAAGAAGAGATGGAGAATGGAAGTTTGGGGTCGGGTAGAATGAATGTTGTAGAGTATACAATTTAAGGGAGGAGGACAACATTACCTTGAAACTCGACTCGCTACCTAATCGCCAGATAGAGTTATCGATTAACGATGTTAGGCCTCCTATGTATAACTCTGTTTGATAGATATTTTGAACTATATGTTAAATTGTTTTGAACATATTTTGTTTTTTGATTAATGAACAAATTTATATATATTGTAAATATTTTGTTTTGCTGTCAATAGGTATCTTGACAATTTATGTTTTTAAGATTATACATAAACTACATCTCTCTTGGACTCTTTTTATCTGTTTTTTTAGTGTCTAAAATTTTTTATTATATTTTATTATCTTAGAAAACATGTTATACCATTTATTGACACATTGAATAATAGTTGTATTCTATTATTTTGTTTTAATGTAGTGATAATTTTGTTATTATCCAAATTTAATACAACATATGTATCTTTATAGAATATATTTTAGTTATATTCTTAGTATTTTCCTTTTGAAAACCTTTAAATTACATGAACCTCGTGCATTGCATGGATTATCACGCTAGATTATCACGCTAGTAATGTAACAAAACAGGAGAGTGGAAGCTAATATTCTTTGAGTAGGTTCTCCAACTGCAATCACATTTTAAACTATATAATTTGGGGTGTTTGGTTGTGATAGACAAGACAAAAGTAAAAAATAAACATATCAAATATAATCATATTTATCTGGGTCAGGATGTAAAATTGCATAAGAATCATAAAAAAAAAAACAAATACAGAATCTGAGAGTTTGGTGGTTATGATCAACAGATTAAGAGAATAGCCATTGAAAAAAATAACACCGATTCATCATCAAATGGTACATCGTATTCTTCATCATCATCAAGTGCATCCAACCGATACTCTTTACAAATGAATTAAGTGAAGTTAGTAAAATAAGTAACAACCACTTATACCGTAACATACATGTCTTTTACCAATTATAAAGGGAATATTGAATAACTAATATTATTACCCTTAAAATACCTTGATGAAGCTCCTCCTATTGATTGCATTATAGCATAAGTGTGCAATCACACAAGTTGAAGTAACAAGATCATTATGCTTCATAAAACCAGACTAAATATATTGTCATCATATATCACTGCTACAAGCAAAAGGGGTAGCTAGAGCAACCGCATGCCATTAAAAAATTTTGTAGTGCAAACTTATTTCAATTTTTATACAGCAGTCTGATATCAATTTATAAATTGATACTCACTATAGTTTAACTATCTGAATTGGCTTTGCAAGACTGTCATATAGCTTGATCCATACGAGAGTTTCATTTCCCAATCTGTGTCTGCTCTACCATATCTTTACTGAACTTGAAGGTGATGGATGAGTCGTAGAACACCAAAGACAGCAAGATCTGCTTAATTAAGATCTATTCCACCTGCCAAAATTAATAAGTATATAGCAAATTTTTTTTAAAAGGGAAAAGGAGGCAAAAGTATAATTATTTTGGATAGTTAAAATCATAAGCAACTTGCAATAGTGCAATCAATTAAAACAAATCAAAATATCAAACCAAAAAGTGAAAATACAAATAGAGATAGAGATAGAGACAGAAAGAGATGCATTTGTAGATACTTGAGAAAAGAGGTAATTGGCAAAATGGTCATCAGAACTACATTAATAGAGATTTATATTAAAGGACGATAGTACCTTTTAGAAGTTCCTTAGATGAGGTGAGTACTGGAAGCCATGTAGGGCACGAATGCCATTTCGAAGCAGCAACGACGAGAAATAGAGTAGCAGTGACGATGCACAGTGAAGAGAGGAGACCAACGACGGCCCGGGGCAAGCATCAGGGAACAAGCATGGCACAGAAAGAGGATCAGAGAACGAGCAAACTACCGCGGAGTGGGAGGAACTAGGAACGAGCAACATTGATAGGAAGCAGAGAGAGGGGCAAAAACCCTAGCAGAGCTCTCTTTGAAACTCAGATGAAAAGAAACAGGAAGAATGTGTAAAACAAAAAAGCTAGAGGGGCAAATATTTTTTAGCAATTTTTTCAAAAATAAAAAACAAGGTTTATTTTGTAAATATTTTATTAGTGGTTAATCATAATCCCTCATAAAATTGGGAGTAAGAAATCCGGGCCTAACTATTAAGGTCAAGTTTGCAAATATCTAAAAGTTAAAACAAAAATCGGGTTGGGTCAGTTTTCTTGGCCCAAGACCACGTCCAAAAAAAAGAATCATAAGAAAACTTTGACCTAAAAACAAGGAGTAAAATAAATTTTTAAAACTTTATCAATTTTTTTTAATTTTTAATATTTAGTTTGATCCAGTTTTATTTTTAAAATTTGAAGGAAATTTTTATTTTTTTATAATTAATTTTTTAATAATTAAATATTAGTCAATTATTTTTCTTTCAAAATTATCTTTCTCAAATTTTCTAACCAACTATTTCTCCATAATCATCTTCTTCCAAAATCCTCTACATCTCTCTCTTTAACATTCTAATTACCACTTGAAGTACTATCATTTTCTCACAACAACACAAACAACCAACAAAAGAAAAAGCAAATGAATCTTAAAAGTGTTTCTAGGATAAGATCAGAGATCTAACTAACATACTTGATTATTGTAGTAATGTGATGTGTAATATCGTCATAAAAATTGAAACTCTCAAAATTGTTGAAATATTTCATTAGTTAGAAGTATAAACTTAGTTTATAGTTAATTGTTTACTTGTATGCATTATAGCTATTGACTATTGACCAACATTTGTCATCATTTCTAATTGATGAAAGAAAACCAATATTCTAAAAACTAGATCAGATCAACCGGTCGAACCGGCTCAACTGAAAACCGACAAAGAAAACGGTCCGATTCAACATACAAAATCGCAAAATCAAAAATGCGCATTATCCCTCATTCCCCCTTCTCCAACTCCTTCCTTCATCAAACCCTAACCTCCACCAAAGAAAGCAAACCCTTGCCTCCACCAATAGTTGTCGCCGTCTGTCGGAGTGAGAGACTGCTGCCGCCGTCCATCGCACTCAAGAACTTCCGTCTTCGTGCTCTCGGGCCTCTCGCCGGATCCTCCACGTCGGGTGCTCGCATCTCGCCGTTCTCCTCTGTGCTCGGCTGCTCGCGCCTTCCTCCGCCGGTGAGTGCTCGAGCTGTGCGTGTTGGTTGCTGCTCGTCGTCGTGGTTGTCTCTGCTCGTTTCTGCCTCCCAGCCTCACTCGAGTCTCGTCTCAGTCACTGGCATTTCGTGGTTCGTCTGTCTCGTCGCCGGCAGCAGAAGCAACTCGTGGGGTTGTCTCTTGCTACGTCGCCTTCCGTGGGGTGGTCGCTGACTCGCCGTCGACCATTGGTGAGTCCCTGCACCATCGCTTCCCTGTTCTCTCTTTTCAGATTTCCCTTCTCCCTGTATTTTTGCATGTTGCTGAATTGCTAATCAAATTTGCCTTGTTGTTAATCTAAATATTGCTGTAAATCGGGACTTTAGTTGGATTTGTTGAATTTGTTGAATTTGTTGCTGTAACTTGAATTTGTTGCTTCCCAGTCACAGAATCAGAACAGAATACTCAGTCAGTGCTTTGTTGATTGGTTTTGCTTACTGCTTCTAGGCTTTGAAATCAGTTTATGATAACTGTGATGCAATTATTTAGTTGGATAACTGATATAATTATTGAGTTCAAGAGATTGAGTTTTTGATTTGTAAGGTGATTTTTGGTTGATTTTTTATTTAATTTGGTAATGATGTTTATGATTGGGGTTATCTGATTGTAGGCAGAATTGTGTTGTGTTGAATGGCAGAATGTTGTAGGCACTAGGCAGAATTGTGTTATGTTGAATGGCTGAATGCTGTAGGAAGATATGGTCTTGTGTTGTGGTTAAGAACATGCTGTTAATTTTCATTGCGTTTGGCTCCTGCTTTAGGTTAAGAACATGGTTAATGCTATTGTTGAATGATTAACTCTGCTGCTACTGCTGGGCTGTACTCTGTTTGATTGTTTTTTTATGCTGTATTGAAAAAAATTATGCTTAAACTTTGATAATTCTTTGTTAATTTATGTTAAAATGATACTAAAGCATGAACTTTTATCTGAATGATTAAGTTTTCTCTGTTGTATTGAACTGAATTTATTTATTAAATTTTTTAGTTAAATTTAGCTAAGTTGTATCTTGTTTTGAACTGAATAAAATGAATGATAGAATTATTATTATTATTATTGAATTTTTGTTGTTAAATCTTGTTTCCATTGAAAAAAAGAAACTAAAAGGAGAAGAAAGAAACTATAGAATATTAAGTTAATTCCCACAAATTATAAACTGTTAATATCTATTTTTGTACAATTGTTCTCTCTGTTTTAGATGTTGAGTATTGCTAATTTCTGAAATGTTAGCGCTCAACCCCTGCACATTTAGTCTATGTTCACTTATCTTTTCAATCATTTGGTTGCCAAAGAATCAAGGAGTTTTAATTTTTATTTATTTTTTTAATGAGCTTCAAGTCAATAAAAGTATTGAATGTGACCTCTATGATGTATTGCACATAAGATGCTTTTCCATTCAAATTTAACCTTACATAAAGGACATATATATTTGATAACAATTGTAATTGGAAGCTTTCAACTGGTACTTTCTCATGTTTTTAGAGTTTTCATATTTCTAATAAGCTTACCTGTATAAAGCACCTTATAATTTATTTATTATTCTATTCTAAAACGGTTTATCCGGTTGAACCACCGGTTGGACCGGTTAGACTAGTAAACCAGTGAATCAGTGACTAGAGCGGTTTGATGATCGGTCCGGTTTTCTGAACCTTGAAGAAAACAAACAAACCTCTACTTTATTTGCAATAAATTCAAAATGTTCAATTTATACTTGTTATGCTATATTATTATTAAGAGTAAATAGTTATTTCTGACTATGAAAGATTCGGACGTTGAAAAAACTAACCATAAAACATTGAAATTAAAGTTATATCCATACAAGATAAATTTTGCTTGACAAAAAAGACCAATTATTAAATTTTTGTTGATAATTTCATAAATACTCCTCTCCTTTCCTCTTCCTTCCTCGTCTTCTTTCCATAACCACCACCAGCTCTTCATCATTCCATCAGATCTACTCTTCTACTCCCACCTCTTTTTTCCTATCTCTCTTTCTTCTCTTTTTTTCTGTTGCTCCTCCCACTTCGACCTTCCTTCCTCTGCTGCCTTTGCTTCTCACTCCCCACTGTCGCCACTGCCACCATCCTCTCTTCTTCTTTCCCTTCTCTGGCTCTACCTTCCTCCCTCGCCTCTATCCATAGTTCTGTTGGTGTTATTGTTTTCTTAATTTTAATTAGTGTTGTTGTCTTATAATTTGCTATAATTTATTAATTTAGTGTAATCTTTTTAGTGTATTGATCATTGTTTTAATTGTTCAATTATTCTCTATTTATTGCCGTAAAGATTATTGTAAATTTGTTAATTTGCTAATTATTTTTGTGTTGTTGTTCCGTTGTCTTTATTTTTTTTGTTTTTTTTTGTGATTTTTTGTTCTAAACTTGTTAAGTTGATAATTTGCTAAATTGTTAGTTTATTGTTGTTTTAATTTGCTAAATTGTTAGGTTGTTGTTGTGATTTAATTTACTGGATTTTCTATTCAGATTTTGTTCATATTTATTGGCTAAATTATTATTGCTGTGTACCTATTGTTGTCATGAAGATTATTGGGTTGCTGTATTCTCAAATTATTAATTTGTTAAATTGTTGATGTTAATATTGTGATCCTTGAGATTGAGATTTTTCTTATTTTTTATTATTGGGTTGTTGACTTGTTGGATTTTTTATTCGGGTTTCGTTCTTTGTTAATTTATTAAATTGTTGTTGTTTTGATCCTGGTGATTAAGATTGTCCTTGTTTTTTGTTATTGAGTTGCTAGTTATTTTTTAAATATAAATGTAGTAGTTTTAATTTGGTTAATATTTTAAAAGAGGTAATGACCAAATCAATATCCAAAAAATTCAAACGCTGACATTTTGGTACTTCACTATTGTTATTGACAAAATGGTCCTTAAAAAATTTTAAAATTTGACAAGCGTATCCACGAGTTCACCAGAGCACATTTCCGGCAAACACAGTGTTGACATGGCCACTGCGTTTTGATGACATGGCAATACCCTTCCCTACCCTAATTCTTCTCCTTCTCCTTCCTCCTCCCCAACGCACTTCCCCCTAGGCCTGGCAGCATGGACCCTATCCGCGGGTACCCAATCCGACCCAACCCGGTCGGGTAGGGTTGCCAACCCGATCCGCTGCGGGTAGGGTTGAGCACGGAGCGGGTTGGCCTGCGGAGCGGGTAGGGTGCGGGTTGAGTCTCAACCCTACCCGCCCTACCCGCACCCCCATAATATGTGTTATATATGTTTAAAAATGTTACATATGGAAGTTGAACCAAGGACCTTAAGCATGTGCAAAAGGTTCCTAGCCACTGAACCAAGGATACTTGTTTTATTTATAAGATATTTGTGTCATTATAATATTTTTTTTGTCAACCCGCGGGTAAGGTCGGATACCCGCGGGTTGAGCGCGGGTAGGGTTAGGGTTGGGTATTTCTCAACCCGCGGGTAGGGTAGGGTTGAGTGTTAGTCAAAAACTCAACCCGCGGGTAGGGTTAGGGTTGGGTTCAAACCCTACCCTACCCTACCCATTGCCACCCCTACTTCCCCCTTCCCCTTCCTTAATGCATTCTCCCCCTCCAACCCTAATTTTTCCCTCCCCCTCCCTAATCCTAATCCCCCATCTCCAATGCACTTCCCCCCTCTTCAATCCAAAATTCCCCTTTCTGAACCCTAATCCCTTTCCCTTGCCCCTTTGAATTCTAATCCCCTTCCCAACACAATGTCTCACATTCTCAACTCTCTCTTCCCTTTGCCTTCACTGCTGTCGCCTTCACTACTTGTATGTGCTTGCTGCTAGTCCCCGTTTCCTTTCCCATTCTTCCGTGTATCGAAGACGAGGTCTCACTTCTGGCACTGCTTCCTCTCTCACAAGTAGCTCCCTCCCGTGGTTCCTGTCACTCTTTACACTGCCTCCTCCCTTGCCATTCGGAACCGCTTCATTCGCCGTCTTGCTTCAGATTCTCTTCTCTCCTTCTCGCGAATTTGCTGGTTTTGTTCTTTTTAAAAAAAATTGTTAAAATCATCTTGCATTCACCATTCCCTCTTCTTCCGTGTGCTAAATCGTGTGATTTTTTCCTTAATTGAATTGTTAACATCGTTGAGAATTGCATGAGAAAAAAGTGTTTGATTTTGGAATGTGAAATGCCAAATTATAAAATTATTCAATATATATGATTTTAATCTGCAAATCATTTTGAAAGGTTTGTAGAAATTGATGAATTTATTAAAAGGGGTAAGGGAAGGGGATTAGGGTTTAGAAAGGGGGATTTTGGATTGAGGAGGGGAGCAGTGCGTTGGAGATGGGGGATTAGGATTAGGGAGGGGGAGGGAAAGATTAAGGTTGGGGAGGGAAGAGAATGCATTCAGGAAAGGGAAGGGGGGAGTGCGTTGGGGAGGGGAAGGAGAAGGAGAAGAATTAGGGTGGGGAAGGGTATTTGCCATGTCATCAAAACGCAATGGCCATGTCAGCACTGAGCTTGCCGGAAATGTGCTCCGGTGAACTCATGGGTACGCTTGTCAAATTTTAAAATCTTTTAAGGACTATTTTGTCAATAACAATAGTGAGGTACCAAAATGTCAGCGTTTGAATCTTTCGGGTACTGATTTGGTCATTACCTCTATTTTAAAATTTATATTAGCAGTTCACGCTCGTTTATGCACAAAGCGTCTTCTTCTTTGCCTTCTTCTTCGCGTTCCTCCTCCTCCTCATTCGACTCTTTCTTTTTCGCGTTCCTTCTTCTTTACGTGTTTTCTCTTTATCGTCATTCTTTTGTTGTTGTTGCTGTTGTATTTTTTGTCTTTTTCTTCTTCTCTCTCTGGTGAAGAAGCAGTAGAAGGTAAGGAGGAAAAGTTTTGAATTGTGAAGAACAGAAATGAACTAAACACGTCATCATTATGGTGAAACAATTGTATAGTACTAAGTGAACAAAACATAATACATTATATAAAATCAAATTCAAATAGTTTTCTGCATAATGAACCAAACACGTCATTATAGTGAAACAATTATATAGTATTGAGTGAATGAAACATAATACATTATATAAAATCAAATTCAAACAGCTTTCTGCATAATGAACCGAACACGTCATTATGGTGAAACAATTGTATAGTACTGAGTGAATGAAACATAATACATTATATAAAATCAAATTCAAACAGCTTTCAGCATAATGAACCGAACACGTACTCATGGTGAAACAATTGTATAGTACTGAGTGAATGAAATATAATCTATTATATAAAATCAAATTCAAACATCTTTCTGCATAATGAACCGAACACGTACTCATAGTGAAACAATTGTATATTACTGAGTGAACAAAACATAATCCATTATATAAAATCAAATTCAAACAGCTCTACATATAATTTACAGGTTATCAATTCAATTCAGTACACCTCCGTCCATTCAATTCAATTCAAATTAGCAATTGCATTCCATTCAATTTGATTCAAAATTGAATAATCCAAATTGCTCTCATTCAACTGATTTGAAGTTGAGTCATTCATTATTTCGATTCAGAAGTGTAGATCAAAGAAGAAAACAGAGAAAAATAGGAAGAAGATAAATGCAATGTAACTAGATCGAAAGAAGAAAACGAGAAGATGAACGCGACCAGAGGAGAACGGCGAAGGCAATGTAGATCAATAAGGAAAAACGCGAGTAGAGAAGAAGAATAAGAAGGAGGAGGAAGAAGAGGAGAAGAAAAAGAAGAAGGAGGAGGAGGAGGAGGAGAAGAAGAAAAAAACGCGAGCAAAAAAGAAAGTTTACGTTGTAGCAGAAGGTTTACGTTGTAGCAGAAGGTTTACGTTGAGCTTTAGATTGCAGCACATTATATGTAGCGCGTGTATGACAAACGAGTGAAGGAGGAAAGGGAACGTGTTTGGCCAATATTGCTTAGATAATGCATTTTTTATATAGATGTAGAATATTATTGTTATATTATACTATAATCATATTTTTATGTGTTTATTTATATTTTATTATAAAATAGTTATTATGATTAAACTACAATTAAACTAGTCACCAAAAAAAACTACAATTGAATTAATAAACCAATAATTAGAGTAGTTCAATGATCGATTCAATTTTTAAAACCTTATTATATGCAGAGAACCGGCCCGATTTTTAGGCACCCTC
>NC_029780.3:97661777-97675329 GCF_000817695.3 Arachis duranensis
CGGCTCCTCGCCTTCTTTCATTCACAAACCAAACCCAACCCTAAACCCAGAGCAGCAGCCAGCCAGCCACCATCACCCAAAACGCATTTCATCAGCCCCCACCACTGTCGGCGCCGGCGGTGACCGCCAGCGGTTGAAATCTTTGCCTTTCGAAGGTCTGCTCGTCCCACTTTTCCTGGATCCCTTCTCCTCGCGTCGCCGCCTCTGTCCTCGTCGTCGGCGGCCGCCCTGAACCCGTCGTCTCTGTCGTCGAGCCATCTCTCTCTCTCTCTCTCGTTCACTGCGAAGTGCGAACGTCCCTCTCTGCCGCGGTGGACTCTTTTGCCGCCGTGGATTCTTCTCCTCGCCGTCGCAAACCGTTGCTCGGCCCTGTTTTTGTCGGTCGCAAACGTTGCTCGATCTTCTTCAAGCGCGTCCTCTCTCTCCATGAATCTCTGCCCGGAGCGTCGCCGTCGCGAACCGATCCTCTTCCTAGCTCACTCTCTGTCCAAGCTCACTCTGTCAGCCGTTCCTCCCTGGCCGTGTCTCCGGTAAGCCACTGCTTCTTCAGTTTCAATTTTTAAGATTATGAGTTGAGTTTGTGTACTAGATTCTGAGTTGGGTGGTTGCTGATGTGATTCTGAATTTAGTTTGGATTGAATTCTTTGCTTAGTTTTACTGTTTTTGGATTTTCTAGCTTTGGATGCTCAGTTTTTTTATTTTTGATTCTGAATTTTTATTGTTGAATAATTGATTAGAAGTCTTTGTTGATTTTTTTTTGTGATTGTGAATTCTTTATTGGTAATAGTTTGAGTTTTTGTGTATGTGTTTTTTTCATTGTTGCTGATTACATGATTATTAAAAGTTATTGTTGAAATTCTTTTATTCTAATTTTTTGTTGCCGATGTGATGGGTATTGTGTATTTAATTAAATCGGTTCAACTATAGTTTGACTCTGGTTGGACCATTAAACTATTGAACTAGTCACTTGACCGGTTCAATGACCAGCTCGGTTCTTGCAGCCTTGGTTTTAATTGTTGATGTGATGCTGATCTGAGTTCATGTTATTGATATTGTTAATTGGTAATATGATAATTTGTTGCTGTTCTTTGACCCTGTAATTGTTAGGTTGCTATATTTTTGCCCAATTGTTGATTTGAATAATTATTCTCATCTTAATTCATGTTGTTGATCTTGTTAATTTGGTAATTTGATAAATTGTTGTTGGGGTGCTGTTCTTTGACCATGTGATTGCTAGATTGTTGTGTTTTTGCCCAATTATTAATTTGAATAATTATTCTGATCCGAGTTCATGTTCTTGAACTTGGTAATTTGTTAATTTGATTAATTATTGTTGTTGTGTTGTTGTTTTTGATCTTGTGATTGTTAATTTGTATAATTGTTGTGAGCTTGTATTTGAATGAGATTATAACATTGTGATTGATATAGTACTTTTAATTTGGATGACATTTTAAAGTTTATATTTGACTATAATTATGTTTTAGTGTTTTTATTTATATTTTATTTATTTTTTATTATAAAATAGTTATTTTGGTTGTACCAGTGAACTAGTGAACAAGTAGCTAAACCGGTTCGGTTTTCAGAACCTTGTCGTAACTCATAACGATTCTCGTCAAGCTACAACCATTAACACTCAAAACCCCTCCATTTCAAAAACCATCAATACCCACTATGTCCCATTTCCGGAAATTCCAATTAACACACTTCATCTCCAAAATTTCCCATACTTGCCTTAAACCCTCACAAAATCCTAGATTCCACAGCGTCAAATCTGCACCTGAATCCGCACAAAAAAACTGTGATTTCAAGTTCCCCTCGAAGGTCAGAAGGGAAGCACAAGCCGCATTGCTCGAGTACCTTCATTCCACAAGGAGCTTGCAGTTCCTTGATGCAGACAACATGTGCAAAAACTCGCCCTTTTTCCTCGACGATATTTTGAGGAAGGTTCTTCAGAAGAAGATCAACACTGCTGCCAGCGACGTCAGGAAATCAATCTCACGTTACCTCCGTTACCACCCAATTAACGAGTTTGAACCATTCTTCGAGAGTACAGGTTTGAAGCCTTTTGAATACTTGCACCTTCTTCCAAGGGACATGATGTTCATCAATGATGACACTGTGTTGATGGAGAATTACCATACTCTGTGTAACTATGGTGTTCCCAGGAACAAAATGGGGAAGATCTTCAAGGATTCACCTCAAGTTTTTCGATATGAAAGTGGGGTTCTGGTGTCCAAGTTTCAGAGTTATGAAGAGCTTCGTGTTGCTTCTTCAACTTTGGTAAAGGTGATTTCTTTGAACCCTAGGGTTTTGGTTGGGGATGTTGACCTTTATCTTGTGAAGGTTTTGGAGAAGTTAAACCGTCTTGTTGGTGAAGAAAAGGGTAGTACTTGGATTGAGGAGCAGTTGTTGGATGAGAGTAGCTGTAATTTTGGGGTTATGCATGAGCTCTTGTGCTTGCTTGAGAAGGTTTACAGTGACGAAAAATTGTTGGGTGAGATGATTGGCCAGCACCCTTTTGTTGTTTTTGAGGATTCTGGAGTTTGGACATTGTCCCTCATTGGGTTCTTGGTGAAATTAGGGTTGTCCTTGGACCAGATAGCTATAATTTTTGTCGAGTTTCCACAAATTGGGGTGTTGATGTTTCTGTCGAATTTGCACAAGTGTTTGACGTTCCTGTCTGATATCGATATGCATGCTGCAGAGATTGGGAAGATTTTCCAGTCTCATTCCTTGCTGATGGGTTCATTCACTATTAAGAAAAGTAGTAGTTTGCTCAGTAGCTTGAATGTTGGCAAGAAAAGGCTCTGTAAGTTAGTGCAGGATAATCCGGAAGGGATGCAGAATTGGGCTGTGGGGAAGAAAATTCAGCCTTATCCTGAGGATAAGGAAACAAGGGCTCTGAAAACAGAGTTCTTGAAAACAAAGTTCTTGTTGAGCCTTGGATACGAAGAGAACTCGGGGGAAATAAAACAGGCTTTTAAGCTGTTCAGAGGTAAGGGAGATGAGCTTCAGGAGAGATTCGATTTTATTGTTAATGCTGGCTTGGACGTTAAGGATGTTCGCGAAATGATTAAGGCTTCACCTCAGATTCTTAATCAGACCACAGATATGATCAACATGAAAATTGAGTATCTTGTGAATGAAGGATATCCTATATCAAATTTAGTCAATTTCCCATCTTTTCTCTCCTATACACTTTGTAGAGTTAAGCTTAGGTTATCAATGTATAATTGGCTTAGAGACCATAGAGTTGTTCACCCGAGGCTTGCTTTGAGCACTATAGTTGCATGCTCAGAGGAATTATTCTTACGGTTGTATGTAAATCAGCATCCATCTGGCTTTCAAGTTTGGCAAGATTTGAAGTCTGAAATTTATTCTGAGAGATAATAACATGATATGATCCCTTTTTGAAATCATGATCATGGTTTAATCTGGAAATATGTTTCTGGTTCTGATAATTGTGTTCTCCTGCTTTTACAAAACTGTTAAGGATGCTTGAACTGCAAGTTGTCATCTGATTCCAAATACTTGACTCTAAGTTGACATGATCAGTATACTCATGAATAGCTAATTGGATATTTTGGTGTGTTGATAGACACCACCATAGATGATTACTGATTGCAGATATTTCCGACACAACTTGTAGATGGAAGAATGTTGGCTAGATTGGTTTTGTTGTTGAAGCCATCTTCATCATGTGGCTTGTATATAAGCTTTCCTCTGAACTCAGCTACACTGTGGGCCAGTCTTCAGTGGTTAAATTTTCTAACTGAATATGTTTCTTGAGAATGAAGCAGCAAGGGAATGGAAATGGTGAGGGTGAGAGAACGTACTGTCTGAAGAATTGAAGCAAGACCAGCAAGTGTATTGGGTTGAAGGTAATTGATAATGTTGGCATGACTATCTTTCTCACAAGCAAATTGAAAAAGATTTATTGTTTATCTTTTGTTACTTGATATATTTTTGGGCAGGTATTGTTCCTGGGATTGCTGATTGTTTACCCCAAAAATTGGGTGAAATGGTTTCAAAATTTAAGAAAAGAAGTCATATGACTTATTGTTGGTAGTTGCCAACAATTTCTTGTAATAAGTTCCAATGGTCTATGGGAACTCCTAGAAGAGTTGGAAGGGCTGTGGTGGCGTAGGAGCAGATGGTGGCAACTTTTTTGAACTTGAAGCATTTGAGAAATCTTTCCGTTCAACAAACTCATGATTTTTGGGTTCACGGGTTTTGAGCCATGTATCCGCCTAAAATCACTTGATTGCTAAAATGCCTACCAACACAAAGTAGATGTCTTTTCTTCTCTTGTAAAATGATACTAAAGTTAGTAATTCATCAATCAAGGTTCGAGATTTTCTAAAATGAAAAGTTCCTTGCAAATGGTAAAGTAATTGATAAATTTCATACACTCCTCATTGTGGTAATTGAGATAAGTGGGAATTCTAGCTTTTACTTCAGTTACCACTTACCACTTGAGAAATTCACTTTAAGTGAGAAATAAAGTTACATGTTTTTATCAAATAAAATAAAATAAACTTGTTACTAAATTTGATAAATACAACTTGTTTAGCCAGTGTGCTCTCCTAGTTATTTCATGTCCCCCCTCCTTTATAAATAATATATTTTGGTTTTGCTGTTTTTTGTTAAAATTTTTTATTGATTTCCGTTCAACCATTTCAAAGACATTTAGCTTTGACTTTTGACTCCTATAAGATTTCAGTCAATATAGATCTAAAAATTCAATCACACACTGTTGTAAATACTTGGAATATTGTGATAATTTAATTATAAGAAACTCAAACTATTATCCTTATCGTTACTGAAATCTTAAAACCAGAACATTTGACTCTTGATTTTTTTGGACGTGGCTTCTCCTTTATTTTAGCATTAAATTTCTCCTTAAATGATACTAGTTTTAAGATCCGTGCCTACGGGGACATAAAAGCAATAGCCACTAAGCATAAATAATGGAATTTCGTTGTGGCAATATTCAACAATAACATATTTGCAAGCAGTAGCTATAGTTTGAAGAAGATGGAATGCAAACAAACACCACCTTGAAAAGATGACCAAAGAGCCAAACAACAAACATAGTATTTAAGGCGGAATGGATTGTAGTAAGTTGACAAAAATCTTTCTGTATACAACATTAATAATATGATTTGAGACTGTGTCATTAGAGCCAACAACTAATATCTTCAAATCAGAATAACTGTTGACCCGAGAGAGTGTAACATAAAGTTGACCATGAGTAAAAACAGGTCTTGGAAGATACACGCAAATAGTTGACATTGTTTGTTCCTAGGACTTGTTTGTGGTCATTGCAAAGCAAAGCGCAATCGGAAATTGTCTTCGGGTAAACCTGATCGGTAATATTTCATTATTAGGGATCATATTCATTCTGGGAATAAAGACAACTTCACCAATATTACAACATGCTAATATGACGCACTCAATTACATGATCACCAAGGCGCCTAACTTGCATTCGTGTACCGTTGCATAGTCCATTAGATTGGTCAATATTGCAAAGAAGCATGACAGGAACACCAATTTTAAGAACTAACCTGTGTTGAGGAATTCCAGAACAATTCAACGTATTCAACGACTCTGTGCTCATTGTGTATAATTCAGATTCTAAGTGACCATCTTCATTAAGCAGCGTGTCAGAGCTCAGGTAAACCTTTTCATTGCCAGGGATCAAAGACATCACATGATTATTAACTTCAGTCACAACATCAAGTGTTGGTGCCAATATACTCCTGTCCTTAAAATAATCCACGCTAGAAGTACGGAGTAAAATGTTAGGATAAACAAACAACACCAAATCGTGGAGACTTGGAGACTCAATATCCAATAGCAAGTTGTCTGGTATTCTAATCACCGATTCGCAATTAGCACTGTCTCCGAATAACCCGTCACCTATTTGAAGCAGCCAGTCAGTAAATTCCTCTAACTGCACATTGTGGATATCTTGCGGACCATGACCCAGCCTCATGTTTTCGGTCAATTGCAACACATGGCAAGATTGCCATAGGTACGAAGCATTAATACACGCATGAACAATCTCCTCTCGGGAACCTCGAGGAATAACAGGTAATATCTGACGGAAATCACCTCTGAGAACAACAACTTTTCCACTAAACAAAGCATCGGGATTATATCCATGATCAAAACGAAGAACATCTTTAAGGCACTTGTTGAGCACTTTAAAGCAAAATTTGTTTAACATAGGTGCCTCGTCCCATATAATTAATTTTGCAGATGAAATAAGATGTGCGAGAGGTGTGCCTTGCCTTATATTACAAATGGAATCTTGGTTAACACTGAGTGGAACCTTAAAGCGTGAATGAGCAGTTCGCCCATTAGGCAAGAATAGCGCTGCAATGCCACTAGATGCCACGTTTAGAACAATATGACCTTTCGACCTTATTGAAGCGGAAAGTGCATTACATAGAAAAGTCTTCCCAGTTCCACCATATCCATAAACAAAGAAAAAACCACCTATGCCATGACTAACTGCATTGAATATCGTGTTGTACGCAACACGCTGGTCTCAATTCAAGCAGAAAACTAAATTGACAGAAATACTTGCCAACTCGGCCTTATTGAAACTGAGCTTATCAAAGAAGATTGTGCCGGGAGGTTCAATGGAATCCACCAAATTTGGAAATGACATGTTAGTAAATTCTTTAGTGTCCTACCATTCGGCTGCAACAATTTTTCAATTTCGGCGAGAATGGTGGATTTGATCTTGTCAGCAGAACGCTCGAAACCTAAACCCATAATAGAAGAGGTTAACATCACAAACTACTTCGCCATAGTGCTAAAGAACAAATCCATAAAAGACAGCAGTATAATGAAAAAAGAAAAGGGCAGTTTTTAAATAGCTAGATGTGAATTTGGCGAAATAGCAAAATAATTGTGGCAAAAAAAATGCAAACTTCACCTAAATTATGTGTCCTATCAAACATCATGTCATCTGCACAATGTTGCCAACATTGTTCCCATACCATGTCGAGGCAGACCATGTTATTTGACATCAAAAGCATTGCAAACAACCTCCTGATATAATTCGGCGAAGCCCATAAACTGGCTTCATTAATTGCATCAATAAATTCCCTATCATCTTGTAACAGCCCTTGAGCATAACAAGCTTCTTTGAATGTGTCGTACACAATGCCATAAACAGAACAAATATCAGCAAATCTCTGGCACCCTTTTTGATAGTTCAATAACAAATGAAGATAGTACTCCTCTCCATGCGAGTGAGGAACATGTGTGAGACGACAATTCACATGCCCTTGCTTCCGCGACTTCCATATATGCCCCTGCTTATCCTAAACAAAATACGATGGCATCTCCATATAGGTAAGGGTACAGGCAACATCAAAATCCTTGTTAGCCTTCAACCATCCAATAAACATATTATCCTTTAAGACCACAGTCTCGATTACATTTTCAATAAGTTGATGATCTTCATACAAAACATTATGTTCATTCGGCAAGTGGAATGGAAGGCGTATGACGTTAGGCTCTTTGAACTGAATCTCAAACCCAAATAGCCTATAGGATGCCTCGCAGGCATATATATATCGGTAATCATAGTAATTTTAGATTTCATCCATAATGACAACCGAATCATCTGAATCATGTGACCGGAAAAACGAAGCTGTGACACGGTCATTACCTTTGTGCACATACTTAAACAAATACTTTATAGCTGACGTCTGGCATGTGTACTCAATATTTATGTGACAACCATACTTAAGAAGCAACGTCGCATTATAGGGAACAATGAACCGATTGTCAACGTCAACATTTTTTTTGCTCATTGTATGGCCATTATCTGAACATTTATACTTTGGGAAACCTGCACTGTCTATGGCTATTTTCTAACGGAAGGCCATCAGATAGAACTTGGAACACTTTTTGTTAACCATACATGGGCTGCTCGTATTTAAAACCCCACAGGGTCCATGAACCATGAACTTCTGGACTAATCTGTGTAGCTTAGGTTGCATGTGTTCGTAAGGTATCTCAGCTGAGATATGATGGTCATAATCATCGGAGGATCGAGGCTTCTCGTTTGGCTAAATAAACAACAAAATGTGACAGTGGGGAAGGCCACGGTTCTGGAATTCAACTGTGTAGACAACTAAATCAAAGCACAGGAAAAAAAGAATACGATATATTAGGAGACAAATAACAAATGATAAAAAAAAGACTAATCTGCTAGTGTGAACTTGAAAGAGACTCAATGAAGAATGCTTACTTGCTTTTGGCTTTCCAAATATAGACCCATTCTTTAAGTCTTTTAGTAATTTGTCTAACTTGATCTTAAACACTCTAGATATGATATCCGGCCTGTCACTTGGCTTTAATGAATATTTGGCAACACATTCTTTAACCTCATTCCACTCTGGGTTACATGTGATAGTAATAAAATAGCTAGGATAACCAGAATACCTGCATATAGTAAATGCATCTTTGCAATTGTTATACATGTATCAGGGACCACCGACAAAGGATGACGGCAGGATAACTGGTTTGCCAGTTCTAGCAACTTGTGTTTCCCCATGAATTAGGCACTCATGAAGCCCCTGCAGTTGATGACGAATTTTTTTAATGTAGGTTCTTTAAGACAATTTCATGGCTAGTAATTGCTATCTCTTTTGATTTTCAGGTTTGAATCTTGACCTTCAAACCTTTAGTGATGACGAATATGTAGAAATTGTTCAAGAATAAGGATTGAAGACTCTCCTATATTTAATGATGTAATTTTTTTATTGTGGTGTTAAATTTGTAGTAATCAAACATTAACTTTTTTTTAATTTCAAGTTATTTGACATTGACTGAATTTTATGGTTGTATTTTAATTTAGGTATGACTTTTAAGTTTTTATCTTAATTCATATATGAATATGTAAAAATTAAAATGTTATTTAATTTTCATAGGAGTGGGTAGGGGTGTTTGCGGTGCGGTTTGGTTCGATTTTTGAGAGAAAAGACATCCGATCTAATCATTTAATTAAACTACGGTTCGGTTTGGTTAGGTTTTTTTCTGAGACCATCCAAACCAAACGAAACCAATTAAAATTGGTTTGGTTTTGTTCGGTTTTTTCAATCAATTAAAAAAATACTACCATACTATTTCACAAAGTCATAACATTGAAATCGACAAATACAAATACACAATAGCTAACAAAGTCTTGATCTAATAACATTTAACGAGAAAAAGAATTCAAATAATCAATTATTGAGTCAAAAAGGAAATAAGCATAAGATGAACTGCTGTGGTACCTAATTTTTGGAGGTTTAGAGTCATATATACACAATATATAATTCGTGTTAGGAAATATTATATAAGCCTCATCCCTCTCCCCTTTGAGAGTGAAATAATTTTACTTGATAAGAGTATGGAAGAATGGTATAGGAAAATCAGTTACATGATAATAGATTCAGTTGTATATTAGTATTTGCTACATAAGTTAACGATATACACTCTATTTTCTCCTTCTCTGTTCTCTTCCTAAATACAATGATATCCAAGCAAATTCAATTAGCGACCTATGAGTCAAGTGTATCTCTAATATATAACTGCATTAAAAGCTTCAAAATAGAGATCTTTATTTAATTGTAAAATAAACTAATTAAATAACTTGTGCTCAATAGCTGTCTAATCTTCATTGGAGCAAAAAAAACATGTGGTCTAGGATTGATGCATGGAGAGAAATCCACTGAACCAGTGAACCAGCAATCAAAAGCAATTTCCCTAAAGAAGGAACAACAAATAAAACAATAAACACTAAACCAGCAATAAAACCACAACCAGCAACAATGAAATCAATGAATCAATAACAAGTAAAATAATAAAATAATAAATTTTCCTAAACAATGAAAAATAAATAAAACAATAAACTGAACCAGCAATAAAAACAACCAACAAGTAAGCAACAATGATATCAATGAATCAATAACAAGTAAAACAATAAAACAAATTACTTAATTCATGTATTATTGTTGTAATATCTTTGAAATTAGAACAGCATGGATGGATGTTCTGTTGAGCTCAATAGTTGTCTAATCTATATCAACTACTTATTTATTCTTATAATTATGCATTATGAGTTTGGATCAAAGAACACCTAAATCACAGTATTATTACTTTTTTATATAAACTTGTGCGTCAATTTTATGCAATGTTGATGAGTGATGACAATAACTTTTCTTTGTTCTTGTTCACCATAAAAAACTACCCTCTGTCCCTCTCTACCCTTTTTTTATGTTGAACCTTTCCTCTTCTAGTTAATATAAAAATCTAAAAATGAAGAAGTTAGTTCAAAGGCTGAAAAGCAGTATGAAAAATATTTAAACAATTACATACCTAACTCAGAGGCTCGAACTCCATGTCTTACTTGAATCGGTGGCTGGGTAGCTCGGTAGTCGGTGTTGTGCTGTGTTGTGTTGTAGGTGGTGCTGTGGGTGGCCAGAAATGGTGCTGGGGGTGGCGCCGGTGTGTGTCGACGACCGCGACTCTGCAAAGGTGGTGCTGGCTGGGACTCGGTGGTGCTGTCCGTGATGAGGTCCTTAGAGGAAAGTTTCGGCGGCGTTGCCAGGTGGTGGGAGGAAGGGCTTCAAGCTCGAAAATCCAGTGCAGAAAGCGAGAGTGCGAGACTGAGAGAAGAGAGCAGCTAGACCTAGGTTTATGTTTGGGACAATTGGGGATTTGAGGGTGGGGGATTAGGTCACAGTCAGGAGTGACGTTTCGGGGTTGGGGGTGTTTGGGTTTTTAGGATTTTTAATATACCGGATCGGTTCGGTTGGGGTTTTCATGGTCAGAACTGAAAACCAAATCGAATCGCAATAAAAATAGCAAAACATGTTTTTGGCGGTTTTTTATTTTGGTTTATTCGGTTTTCGGTTTTTTCGATTCGGTTGGTCGGTTTAGATTGGTCCGAATCGGTTTTGAACACCCCTAGGAGCGGGTACCCTAAGGTAAGAGTGGAGTGAAAGGAGGGTGCGACGGGATCGGGTAGGGCAAAAATCCACCACCTACCAGCCCCATTACCACCCTTTATCGGGGTTTATAACTAGCATGTCAGAGGCTTTTCAGGTAAAAAGTCGGCATTCTGTTTTAGCAAGCTAATGAGATCTTCCTTTATCTTTTTCTCCACATTGGCATCTACATTGGTTGTTTTTTTTTAATCTTTTTTCTTATATGAACTTCCTCCAATTTTTCTTATGGTTGAGGTCTCATATCTTCCCTTACTCGGACACCTCCGAATTCTATTAAATAGACTTCTTTATTTATAAGGTTACCTCACAAATTTAAACTTTCATTGTAACACTTTTGCTCCAATTTATGATATCTTCTTATGGTATATATCTCCTCCTAGGTCGAGAATTTTATACAAAGGTGAGGGGTAGAACCTGCTGTAATAAGTCGGTTCAGGGTTATTCGACCTATCAGTGTATTGTAAGCAAATGGAGTGTCTACTACAATATAGTCCATGCTTACAATGCATGTTTTTGGATATTTTCCAAAGATAGTTTGGAGAGTTATGTATCCCAAAGGTTGGATGGACGTTTCTCTTAATCTAAAGCGGGTATATGAATATTCCTTCAAGTCCTTTTCACTCTAGACAAGATTAGGTCGTGATCTTTCTCGACTCTTTTTACTTTTCAAGTCATCTTTTAACTTCCTTACCTTTTTAGGTCTCTACGATTGCGTAGCTTCCTCCGAAGTTGGGGTGCGCCGGGGGCAACGCGACGTCCCCGTCTTATTACTTGGAGGGGGCAAGTCGCGGAAGACGGTTTTCGGTTTGCGTCCACTCTGGTGGGGCATCGCGTGTTAGGACTTTCCCTATCGCTTTAACTTTACTTCCAGTTGCTTAAGTCGGCCTTGATAGCTATAGGTGAATCCCATTATCTCAATCGTGTTTCTTTCTCTCAATCCTTCTGGGATGTGTGCCTGGGAACTTACCCTTAGACCTTGTTCCCTTTTGTTTCTTCTAGGGTCGTGATGGATGGGGAGTGCTCGATCATCGGTATAATGATCTCTACTCCTGGATCTTGAATCGAACGTAGTGTGTCCATCTTGTAGTGGATTGTCTGCCATTGTGAAAAAGATAAGACTCTAAGTCTCTAATAACGGCACTAATATTCTAAGGTAACTGAAACCAAGGTAGATTTGGGCCTATACATGAGATCCAGACTCCTTTGGGTGCAAAATTCGACTTGTTTGCTGGGATAGTAGTTTGTCCAACATCTTCACTTGGATGGTGATAGGGAGTACCTGCAAAGGACCCCAATACTTAAATTAGCAAGTGGTTTAAAGTAGGTTTTAGTGAATTGGGATGAAAAATACCTGAATTTGATGGGGGTATTTATAGAGGTAGATAATGACTTGGCCATCCCTCGTGTATCTTTCCATTTGTGGTAGTGGATATTTTTTTCCTCAATATTTGAAAAATTATCCACATTGTGGTGGTAGCTGAGTTGTGGATAATATCTGAAGTAGTGCTTAATAAGGTCTTACTTGTCATGCAAGTCAGGTCGGTATACGGGATATGAAACCCATGACTTGAGTAGATCGGACAGAGTGATCCATACGCATAGTTAGACTGGTCTAGTTGGATCTTTTGGGCTTCTATGAATCCTCTACAGGATTGGATTAGTTTATTTGAATCCTTTTCCTTATTTTTTGTCAAATTACTCCTCACACCATGAGTGATCTGATACATTCCTTCCACCATGATGCGTAACTCGACAAAGAGGGGGTGAACACTAATATGGTTTGATGTTTTTAAATTTAGAGATTTTTATAGTGCAACTGAAATTTCGAAATTTTTTTAATATAAGTTGTCAATCTCAATAACTACTTTAGAATTTAACTCTTTGCATTGCAAGATAAAAATTAGATAAAAAATATATAAATATAGAGATTGAATTTTCATTTACATGGTAAAATGTTTATTATTTATTTTTTATAAAAAAGTCTAGGGACAACTATAATATAAGTCAACTTAAATAATTCTCTTTTATTTTTAATTTTAAAATTTAAAAAATTAAGATAATAGATTTTTTTTTGTAATAGACCTATTTTTTAACTAGTTAGTTTCAGGTTGTTATATTCCTAATTATTCCCTAGCGAGATCATTATGTTTAAAATAATACATTATTATGATGGCAATCAGGGATAGATTTAAGGGGAACAAGTAACGGCCTTGACTCCTCTCAAAAAATTTTAAACTTTTATATACTATTACAATGAATGTACTACACAAAATAAAGTTTAATAGAGTAATGGCAATAAAAGGAGTTGGTATACCGTATGTAGTAAGGTGAAATATCTCTTCATACATTTGCAGTATTTTTATTTGATTTAGTTATTTTTTATATTTTTTCAATTAATTTTAACATCTATTATCGTATAAAAATATTTTAATATTATTTACAGAAACATTATTCTTTTCTAATTTTATTTGGTTATTTTTTTATCTTTTTATTATTTTTCTCTTAATTTTTACACTTATTATTATATAAAAA
>NC_029780.3:97675534-97700588 GCF_000817695.3 Arachis duranensis
TAATATTTTTAATTTTGAAAATAAAATAAAAAAGTATGATCAAATTAAAAATATTGTTCAATAATAAAAAGACGCGGCATTAATATAGTTACCAAAATGTTATGACCATCATATAATTCACTTATTACATTTATAGTAACAAAACTTTGCTTTTAATTTTATGAGTAAATTATTAATTCTGTTCTTGAATTATTAAAATGTTGACAAAAATAATCTCTATTTTTATTAATGACAAAAATACATCTAAAATATTGAAAAATACTACAAAAATATTCATCTATAAATAAAAATCTATTCCATTAATAGAGTTGGCTGAATTGTCAAATGGATTCCATTACATCTTTCTTCTGCTCCTCCTTCATTCCCCCTCACTCACTCTCTCCCCCCAAACCTCCTAGAAAGAGCTTACGCCTCACTCTCTTCATTCTTACTCTGAATCCATGGTTGCTGCCTTTCGATCTTTTCTGTCTTGTGCTCACATCCCACTCCCCGCTCCTTTTTTCTTCTCCCTTCTTCTCACTTTCACTTCTCCAACACACAGAATAGTTGCTCATCAATCCACGCCACTTTCTCTTTGTCTTTAACGGCAGAACGTCATTGTCACTGCTGCTGCTTGCTCGCTGTCCCGCCGTTGTTGTCTGAAGCGGATCTCGCAATTCCTTACCTAGTTACCCTCTTTACTCTCACAGTAGATCTCTTGATCTTTCATTCGCCATCGCCGTCGCTACTTGCTTGCCACCCCCTGTATCGCTATCAGAAACTTTCTTGCAGTGCCTTACTTTTCTCTCTCACTGTAAGCTAGCTGCGAACAGTCACTCTCTCTCCAGGGCAGTGAGGAGCTCTCTCTAGTTCCTCTCTTTGTCATTTTTTCTCTTTGGATTCTATTTTTATTAGATTATTAGAAAAAGCATAATGAGAAATTGTAGAATTGCTGATTATAGATGATTATTACTCATTATGGATGATTATGGTTATGGCTGAGATGAAGAGAGTGAGGCGTAAGGTCTATTCTGTGAGGATTGGAGGAGGGAAGAATTCACCGAGATGTTGCTTATTGTTATTGTAGTTGCTTTGGGGAGTGAAGGAGGACGGGAAGAGAGGGCAACATCATCACAGGCGCTGTCATTGAGGAAAGAGAGAAGCAGAACCACAAGGAGAGAGAAAGAGAGAGGCAGCGAGAGAGAAGAATCGAAGAAAGAAAAGTGAATGAGCAAGATGACATTGACAAAGAGCAAGACCATTGTCGTACTTGAGGGAGAGAAACTGTGGAAGAAGAGGCGACATTGTATTTGAGAAGAGAAATATTGAGGAAGATATTGTTGTTGCAGGAGCTTCAGTTAGGAAGATGATGTTGTTGTCGTTGTTGAAATTTCAGGGTGACTGAGATATGTTGTTGTTGTAGCTTGCAGCGGCTTCTGGGAGGTTTGAGGGAGGGAAGGAGTGACTGAGATGCTGTTTATTGTTATTGTAGTTACTTTGGAAAGTGAGGGAGAATGAAGGAGAAGCAGAAGAAAGGGTGTAATGGAATCCGTTTGACAGCTTAGCCAACTCTGTTATTGAAATAGATTTCTATCTATGGTCGAGTATTTTTGTAGCGTTTTCCAATATTTTAGGTGTATTTTATCGTTAATAAAAGTGGAAGTTATTTTTGTCAATATTTTGAGAATTCGAAGGCAAAATTGGTAATTTACTTATTCTTTCATTCTTGATCATAAAAAATATAAATTATATTATAAAGTTATAAGATGAATATTAGCACCTTCTATTAGACTATTTTAATGTGGTTGCAGGAACTAGCACTGGTGGCCTCATTGCACCTTATATTATAAACGTTGTTCGGATTGAGCATTGGACCATCCAAGAAACAAAATCGGTGAAAACCGGTTTGATTTGGTTGGACTTTGCAAAAATTGGTGAACCGATAGATTTGAGAAATGATTGGTTCGATATTATTATTTTTTTAAAACCCTCCACCCCAACGACGTACGTTTTATTTTATTTTTTTAAAATTCTAGCTGAACGAAGCCGCGTCCAACCCCTAGCTCTCTCACTCACTTACAATATCTAGTCAATAATACGGCACACCATAGACACCGGCAGAGCTGGGAGCTCACTTCGGTTTGCTGCCACTGCATGCTCGCCAGATCCTCTGCATCGTGTGCTCGCGTCTAGCCTCTCTCCTCCATCTGAGCTCTGCTGTTGCTCGCGCCTCTCTCACCTCTACGTCTGCTCAAGCGGGTTTTTCCTTCTCGTGTCGTTGCCGCGCCTCCCTCGCCTCTCTCCCTCTTCGCGTCTCCGCTCAAGTTTTGTCATCCCTCGCGTGCTCGTCGCCAGCTCTTTTGCTTCCTATCCCACATATGCTGCTAGTTCTTCGTGTTGTTATCATAAGGAGAAGGATTGTCGCAATGCCGCCAGTTTATCTGCGTCACATTCTTACTTCTTCTCCTTCATACTCTGTTCGTTGGAAGATCACCGAAGGTTATTTAATTGATGTTGCTTACTTTTTTGTTTTTAATCTGTTTATAAAAAGATGTGATTTGGTTAATTTAGTTTTTAATGTGTTTAAAACATAGTTATCAAACCCGACTCGACCTGGTCAGTTCGACCAAAAATCCGGTCACCCAGCCACCTGGCCAGGCTAAGCCACTCGTTTGACCACTTAAGCATTGGACTTGATGAAAACCGGGCCAACACAGACGAGTTTCGATAAAAATGGTGACCCGTCCGGTTTATATAACCCGAATCGGGTCATGTTTCATTCTTTTTTTAGTAATACCCCAAATAGGTCCCCAAGAAATTTACCATCTGACAGTTTTGTCCCCCACAAAATTTAATTAAGATTTCGACCTTGAGGTTCTCAGATATCCACCAGATACGTCCCCAAAACCGTTTGATCCGGTTAAAGTGGTGACGTGTCAGGTTAACTGCGACATGTCACCTCCAGGACATTTTGGTCCCCATCCACGCTGGACAAAACGACGTCGTATTGGAACCAGGGGCAAAACAACGTCGTTTCGGGGAGGACAAATTCGTCCCCACTTACACAGAGAATACAAACGGCGCCGTTTTCATGTGGGGGGACCTATTTGCCTTATAATAGTATCTTAGGGGACCTATTTGACCTATAATTCGTGATGTTAAAAGAAGCTATATTTACTTCAACGCAAACCTTAAAAACACATTGACATTGGTCTGTTCATTTATCAAAATGGTAACATAAACCTGAGAGCCCAAACATATTAACCAAACAAATATTTGGCCTCAATAGCAACACAAACCAAATCAAGTCAAAATGGTTTCGTTTAGTTTATGTTGAAAAAAATAAACCTTCTTTTGAAAACAGTGTCGTTTATTCGTTTTTGGCTTAAACACTCGAACAACTCTCTTCACCAATGTTCTGAAAACTGAATCAGACCGGCCGGTCGGACCAATTCAATTACAAACCAGCAATATTAACAGTCCGATCAACAGATCAAGCATATAAAACTGGTCATAAAAAAACCGGTAAAAAACCGTTGAACCGGACGAAAACCCGGCCGGTTTACACAAAAAAGGGAAGCTCCTTCGTTTCTTTCTCTTCTCCCTTTCTTTCTTAGAAAGAAATCACACATACCCTTCCCCAAAACATAGCACTGTAAGCCTGCACCACCGCCGCAAGGAGTGGCATACTGCCGCCGTCCGTCGCAGTCAAAGTTCGCCATCCGTCATCAAGCTTCCCTCGTGCTCCAAGTCTTCAACCCCTGTTCTCTGTCACCGATCGCGGCTGCTTCCTCGAGCTCGGCGTCCGTCGTCTTTGTCTGCTCAGCCGCGCTTCCGTCGGCGTTTGTTTGCCGTTCACGTTCGCGTCTTCGTTCGCGTTCGCGTTCACTCACTGTTCATTCTGCGACCAACCCGCGCGCTCCACCCAGCCGTCGAACTGCTCTCTTTTGTCGCCGCCGTAAGTTCCCTAAACCCGCCACCAGACAATACACTCACACCACCAATACTCTGCTTCAAACTCTGCAACTTCTGATTTCTATTACAATAAGTAATTATTTGATTTGGTAGTGGTTTGGATTTTGTCATAGACTGAATTAAAGTTACATAGTTATGTTCTCTTCTCTATCACATTGAAATTAAGCTTTGAATGCTCTTATTTCGTTTTAATTTTACTGCACTCAACATGTTTGATGAAATGCTTTAACCATATTTCTGGTTGGTTTTATAATTTCTAGCTTTTAGAAACTTAGTAAATTGATTGCATGTGAAATTAGAATAATTGGATCATGGTAATTAGGAAATTTTAGCTGCACAAATAGCATCTTTGCAGAAAACATATTAGCACATGATGATTCCACTTGCATTAGTGTTCTTCCGTTAAATTTTAACTGTTATTCTGAACTTGTTAATTTGCTAATTGTTCTTGTGTTCTTCTGTTACTTTTAATTTTTTTTTTGTTTTTGTTGTGATTTTCTGTTCTTGAACTTGTTAAGTTGATAATTTGCTAAATTGTTGGGCTGCTATTGTTTTAATTTGCCAAATTGTTAGATTGCTGCGACTTAATTTGTTGGATTTTCTATTTAGGGCTTGTTCTTGTTTATTTGCTAAATTGTTGTTGTGTATTAATTGTTTATTTGCTGGATATTGGTGATCATTGTCTTTGAGATTATTTACTATGCAGGTTTAGTGTCATCACTGTTTTGGAATGTTTAATGTACTAATGTTTGTTGCTGTTTTGTAATTGCTGGTTGTAGGTTTAATGTGATTATTGGTTAATGTTTTGTAATGTTTGGTGTTGAATGCTGATTGTTGAGTTCAGATATGGTTGTTGATTTTAACTTGGGTAAAGAGACTTATGGTTATTTTTTCCTGCCTTATACCGATGCAGATGATTATTTTTAGAGGATGAGCACTTATTTATGTATCTTGAGAAACTGTCTTTCTGTGTGTTATGAGCATTTGGTGAAGCCTTTAGTGTACCTATTCAAAGCTTAGTTTCGCCAAATGGTCTTCAAAGCAACTCATCCAAAATGCTGCTGCACAAACCCAAGTCTATTGTCTCTGAAAGCCTGTAGCACCTTCATTTGGTGAAGCCTTTCTAGCACTAGTCCACTACCAACTTTGTTATTAATAATGTTATCAAATTTATTTATTCGAGTACTATGTTTATTTTTCAGTTGGATTTATGTTGATTCATTTGATATTCTTCCTATTCTTGTCAGATATTTCTTTTAACATTTTGTGTATTGACGAGGAATTGTACTTGCTTGGTATCATGCTTTCATCTGGAAATTTTGCATTTAATATAAGAAAAAGGAAAATCCTAAAAGAGTAATTCACTACTCCATTGGAAAAACTTCATACTAACCTATACCCTCAACTTAATACTTGCATATTTATAATTTATTTATTATTCTATTCTAAAACGGTTTCTCCGGTTGAATCACTGGTTAGACCGGTTGGACTAATGAACCAGTGAACCAGTGACGAGCGGTTTGATGACCGGTCCGGTTCTTAGAACCTTGCTCTTCACATCTCACTCTCTCACTCAAACTGTAGAACTCTGAACCATATCAGTCCCCCTTCTCCAACCCAAGCTGTCGCCGCTGCGGGTCAGTCGATCCACTGCCGCCGCCGGTCCGTCGATCCACTGCCGCCGCCGGTTCGTCGAGCTCGGTCGCCGTCCGTCCTGTAGCCACTGCCCCAAGTCTCCAACCCCTGCTCTCTTCTTCCACGAGCTCTCGGCGCATCCCCTTCTCTCTTCATCTTCTCGTTGTCATCTGGTCGGCGTCGTCCGTCAATCAAGGGCCTGTCGGCGTCGTGTTCGAAGGACAGTGAATGTCTTGCTCGCTTGTTCTTTACTTGTTCAGTTGTTCATTTGTTTTTTGTACTTTTTCATGCTCTGTTTCTGTGATTAGCTCTGGTTTTGTGTGTTATGATTTTATTGATTAGTGAATGTGTTGTGATTAGCTCTGGTTCTTTACTGATAAGTGATTAGCTCTGGTTCTTTACTGATTTTGTGTATTGTGTATTATTGTTTTGTTTTGTGATTTAATTGTACCTAGATTGTAACCGTGGTGATTATTTGATGGCAATTGTTCCACTATTTCTGACTGACTGCTTGTTTGATTTTGGATTTAATGAAACACCCTCTAGGAGAAGCCTTGAATCACCTTCAGGTTGGAAATCTCCTTGGAAATCTCCTTGGTCCATAAATACATTTCTGTCTAGCCCCAGGATTGATACTGAAATTACAATTGAGGTATTGTTGATTCTGTTGGATAATTAGTTAATTGAGGTATTTTTTTATGCTCAGTTCCTGTGTTTCGAAGGTCTGGTTGACTGGTTGTGTTGTTAATTTTTGTTGAATGATTATTTGATTGTTGGTTTGCTCTGGTCTGCTGCTGTTTATTGATTATTGATTATTTCGAAGATCTGTGCTGCTGTTCTTGCGTTGTGATTTTAATTTACTGATTGTTGATTTTGAATGTCTTGTGATTGTTGATTAGTGTGTGTTGCTGACTTGTTGTGTTTGTTTGACTCTTTGGTGATTTACATGTGCTTGGATTGTGACTGTTTTGGTGATTTATTGAGTAACACTATGAAGGAGCATTAAAGTGTCAAGTTTAGCTCTGGGTTATTGTGAAATTCTTTTGCTTTTCCTGATTTGTATTTAGTCTCTGCAAGTGAGTACAATTTTATTGTGAGAACGGAGACACCTCTCTTGATTAGAAATTTGTGGTATGTTAGGTAACCGGTTAGATTCAGGTTGCAATAGCTTTGAGCCTACAGCTCTGGAAGAACGAGGTTTCTGAATTTCTAGTTTGTGTTAAATGATATGGATTGTACAGCTGCTACTTTGAGGAACCTTCATTCTTTTTTATTTTTGGTGAGGTAACCTTCATTCTTTTTCATTGTTGCTTGGACAAATTTGAACGAGAGTTGGAAATGGTTTGATATTTTTTGGTCATGTTTTTTTGGATGTAATTGCTTTATTGATCAATGTCATCACAACAAACATTTATAGGATGAAGAAAGGATTTTGGTTTCTCTTATAGCAAACTCTGAAAGCAAAAGCTTCAGTTCAGTAAAATATTTAAGTTTGTACTTCATATAAAGATCTTAAGACTTTGGTTGATGATATTTCATGTAGTGCTTTAAATTTAGAAGATATTTTAAAGTTTGTATTAGACTATAATTATGTTTTAGAGTTTTTATTTATAATTTATTTATTATTTTAATATAAAACGATTTTTTTGGTTAGACTACGGTTGGACCGATCGAACCACTAATGAACCAATAACTAAAGCGGTTCGATAATCGGTTCGGTTTTCAGAACCTTGAGAACACCCCTCCCTCTTCAATCTTCCACAAACGCCCAAAGCCTCAAATTGACCAACCCTAACCCTATCAGAGCAAACTTGCTTCTCTCTCAGCCGTTTTGGACTCGAGCTCGTCGCGCTCTATTGCCGCCTCAAGCTCGTCGCGCTCTGTCGCCGCCTCAAGCTCAGTTGCTGCCTTCCTGTGCTCGATTCGCCGAAGTCAGAAGCAAACGGAACCAGAATCTGGTCCCTTGGGTGGTGGTCGTTGTTGTCTTCTTGGTCGGCCGTTAGTTTAGTTGGTCAGCTTCCTTCGTTGTGAGTTGGTCCCTGGGCAGGTGAGCTTCAGCTTCCATCAGCCTTGTTATTTCTTTTTCAATTTCGTTGCTCTAAATCATCAATACATCTTGAGTTTGTTATTGAAAGTAGAATTTGTTGCTAAAATAATGATTTAGCTAATTTTTTTTTTTTTGCTGTAAATCATATTTGGAGAATTAGAGGTAAATTTTTTGTTGCTGAAAATTATCATAGTTGAATTTGTTGTTAAAAATTATCAATGAGCTGAATTTGTTGCTGTAAGTTGAATTTGTTGCTGCAAGTTGAATTTGTTGTTGAATATATCACTGAGTAAATTTTTTTTTTTGTTGCTGGAAAACATCACCGAGCTGAATTTGTTGCTGATTATCATCACTGACCTTGAATTTGTTACTATAAATAATCACTTAGCTAAATCTTTTGCTGTTGTAAATCTTTTGTTTTTTCTTTTGTTAGAATTTTAAAAATGTCTTCCTCAAAATGAGGGAAATGTTGGTCAAGCTCCAAATTTGTCCTATAAAGATATAGATGCCGACTTTGAGATCACTCCTTGGATTTGATTTATGGATTGTGTTATCTTTTGCTTATTTTGTTCATTTAAATTGAGAAAGTATTTTGTACTAGTGACTAGTTTATTGTCTCTTTTTGCATCATTAGTTATGTCTAAGAATTGATACTTGCTTATTATTAATATGTTTGTGAAGACATGTGCTTTAACTTTTGATTTTAATTTTATTTTTATAATTTTATATTTTTATTTAATTATAATCAGGTTAACCGGGTGAACTAGTAACTCACCGGTTGAACCAGTGACCCGGTGGCATGACTGGGTTAATTACCGATTCGGTTCTAATAATTATGGTTTAAAATGATTTAGTTAAAAAACAATTAGTTAATTTTGTGTGTTTGTGTGAGCTCTGATCTCTTATGATGCTATGCATGTAATATGATTGGCTGATTGCTTGATTATGAATTTATGATAAGACTTGAATTTATCAATTTGTTGAATGGGAAGTTTGTTAATTACTAATTTAGTTATCATTGTTGATTTTGTGTTGGTTTGCTAATTTTGAATTTGAAAAGAAAATATTTGGAGATTGGTATTTAGTTATTTAGTTTTACTTTGTGGTTATGATATTATGATTCTGCTAATAAAAATAATAGGGATGCACTTTATTTTCAATTTTAATTTTGAGGGACCTATAATTTCCATTGTTAGAATTGATTGTTGATTGCATAATTGATTGTTAATTGTTAATGGGCTTCATTGCTACAATGTGATTGTTAATTGCCTAATTGGAATTGATTGCTAATTGCCTAATTGATTGTCAATGTGAGTGTGATTAGAATTAGATAATAGGCTTTGTTAGAATTGATTGTTAGCTGCTAATAGACTGTTAGAATTGATTGTTAATTGCCTAATTGGTTAATTGTTAATTGTTAATAGGCTCCGTTGCTGCAATGTTATTGTTAATTGCTTAATTGGAATTGATTGTTAATTGCCTAATTGATTGTCACTATTATTGTGTCAAATTAAGATATTATTGTAGTATTGACTAATAATCTCTATTTTCATAGTAGTTATTTTAGAAATTGAGACTTGATTGTTGTTAAAGGGTTGGTGAAGATATATATTTCAAAATTTAATTTTAAGTTTTTAACTATTTATATTTTTATTTAAATAGGACCGGGTCAGTCGGTTCAACCAGTAACCTACCGATTCAACCAGTGATCCAGTAGTATAATCAGTTGGATCATTGGTTCGGTTCGGACGACTATGTGCTTTAGTATGGACTATGGAGACAGTTGAGTCTTGACCCTGGAATTTATGAAAGCCCAATCATGTTCATCTCTACTCGCGTTTTGCTCTGCGTTCATTCGTCTGCTCGTTTCTTCGAAGATCATTGTTAGTGGCTTGGTGCTTCATTCTGCCTCTGTCACTAACTTGCTCCTGCTCTCTCCATCTCGGGTTGATCCCTGTGCAGGTGCTGCCGCCGCATCAGTTCAGGTAGGCGGCCACTTCCTTCTGCTTTGTTATTCTGTTTCAGGATTTCTATTGTTTGCTGCCTATTTTTCCTACTTTGTTGTTTTGTTTAGTTTTTAACTTTTTATGTTCTAAATCTGTTAATCTTATCTCATTATGGTTTTATTGAACTATGTTTTTATAGTTTTCTTGTGAAAAGAAATGGTAGGGCACCTGTGTTTGTAGGAATTGATTAATTTCGAACGTCTATAACCTATATAGCTGCATATATAAATTTTTACAGTTAGTTTACATATATCATTTGTATATTTTTATGTTTTTTTAATTTATATAATTGGATGTTTAGATCAGATCTCTTACTGAAGAATGGCCTATTGGTGGGGGTGGTGACTTGCAAATAGTCCCAAAAGAACTCGTTATTCTCCTTTTTCATATACTTTTCATATGATATTAACTTTTAACTATAATAAATAATAATTGTATTTACATTGTAAATAAATTACTTATTAAAAAAGTATTTTTTTGGGAGGAATTAGTGATGAAAAATAATAAGGTTTGTATAATATGGACCTGTAAGTGTAACACTTTGCTTGACTTGTGAAATAGCAAACATCTCTCTATCAGATTCTAAGCCTGCATTATTTTGTGTAAATGTCCAAAGTAGTACTATTTAATTAAAACGAATGTCCAGAATTCAAAAGGAAAAAATACAAAAAGGTACATATCTATATGTAGTGATAGATGAATAATATTATTGTTAATACCATCTAGATATAACTATGTGGGCGGCAATACAAATAAGCTAAGGAAGAGGGTATTGGTGATTGTGATGCATATTATATTGTACTGTATGTGCTATATCTAGCCATACATTCTTGTTTCAAGGTGAAGGTTTTGCTTCTATCACCACTGGCCTTGCTTTTGCCCTGGCCTGCTGGCCATACCATGTCTGTCTCTCCAGTTTTGCTTTTCTTTGTTTCTCTTTTTTGATATATAGTTGAGGTTTGGGGTTTGAGTTGGCCACTCTTATGCAACCTCCAATTCATCTAAATCTTATTCATCTTCATTTCTTTTAATTATTGTTAAGTTTATTTGTGTTTGTTCTCTGAGTTATGGATCATTGGTGGCATCTTCCTGCAAGGTTTCATCCGAGTAACTATGCTGATTTGTTATATGGCTTCTTCTTGCAAGTTATGGCATATGCTTAAAGTGTTCATTATTGCTCATGCTAGAAGTATGTTTGGAGCTTTCTTTCTATAATTTGATGTAAAAATGTGTGTACTGGTTACAACTCAGGTGTTTGATGGCAAATAGAATCTCCATTACAGTTTTTGCTGCAAAAAATTGCGAAGGTTCTATTGAGCGAAGTTATGAAGCCACTGCATCGAATTATCGAAGACAAGTTGATTTTCCTCTTACAATCATGTAGAACATCAAAACACATGTGTCAGATTCAAGCCCAAATAATTACCTATGGACTCCAACACAATCATTTCATTACTCCAAATTTCATCAATGCGTGTTCCAACCTCACTAAAATGGGTCATGCCCAGAAACTGTTTGACAAAATGTATGAACCGAACACTGCCTCATGGAATGCCATGTTGACAGGCTACTCCCATGTTGAGTTTTACCGGGACGTCGTTGTTTTGTTTGCCCGAATGAACCGGGAGGGTGCATTGCCCAATTGCTTTACCTTCCCTATGGTTGTCAAGTCTTGTGCAAAGGTAGATGCAGTAAGAGAGGGTAAACAAGTTCATTGTCTTGTGGTGAGATACGGTTTCATGTCAAACTCCTTCGTAGGAACTTCGTTGATTGACATGTATTCGTCATGGGGATCCATTGGGGATGCTTACAAGGTGTTTGCTGAAATTCCTCAGAAGAACGTAGTTGCTTGGACTTGTATCATTGTTGCCTACATTTCATGTCATGACATGCTTTCTGCCCGGTGCTTGTTTGATGTGGCACCAGAGCGCGATGTGATCCTCTGGAACACTATGGTTTCAGGCTATATTGAGGTGGGAGATATGGTGGCTGCCAGAAAACTTTTCGATAAGATGCCGAATCGGGACATTCAGTCTTGGAACACCATGCTGAATGGTTATGCGAATAATAGAAATGTTGAATCATTTGAGAAGATATTCAAGGAGATGCCTGAAAGGAATGTGTTTTCTTGGAATGGGTTAATTGGAGGCTATGCTCGGAATGGCCTATTGTCTGATGTTTTGGAATCTTTTAAACACATGTTAGTTGAAGGTTATGTTCTGCCTAACAATGCCACGCTTGTCACAGTGCTGTCTACATGTTCAAGATTAGGTGCCCTTGATATGGGTAAGTGGGTGCATGTGTATGCAGAAAGGATTGGTTATAAGGGAGACCTGCATGTTGGAAATGCCCTAATTGACATGTATGCAAAATGTGGGGTTATTGAAAAAGCGATTAATGTGTTTAATCATCAGCATAAAAAGGATATAATTACTTGGAACACAATCATTAATGGTCTCGCCGTGCATGGGAATGCAGCTGATGCCTTGAGTATGTTTGATAGGATGAAGCATGGTGGAGTGAAACCAGATGAAGTTACTTTCGTGGGAATTCTGTCTGCTTGTACACATATGGGGTTAGTCAGGGATGGATTCACATATTTTCAATCCATGGTTGATAGTTATTCACTTGTGCCTCAAATTGAGCATTATGGGTGTATGGTTGATTTGCTTGGAAAAGCTGGTCTCTTAGAACAAGCTGTAAATTTTGTGAGAAAGATGCCGGTGAAACCAGATGCAGTTATATGGGCGGCATTGCTTGGGGCATGTAGAAAATACAAGAATGTTGAAATCGCAGAGCTGGCTCTTACACAACTCATCGAACTCGAACCTAAAAACACCGCAAACTTTGTCATGCTTTCAAACATATATAAAGACCTTGGAAGATGGGAAGATGTTGCCAAGTTGAAGGTTGCAATGAGAGATACTGGTTTCAAGAAAATGCCTGGATGTAGTGTTATTGAGGCCAATGATATTGTGGTGGAGTTTTATTCTTTGGATGAAAGGCATCCGGAGACAGAGAATATATACAGGACATTGCGCGGATTGACAATTTTGATAAGATCGTATGGATATGTTCCAAATCCTGGTATTGTTGCTTGAGGCTGAATATGATTTTTATGGATTAATGCGACTGGATGCAGGTAATTTTATGCTTTATTTTATTTGACAAGATTGTGATTTTCTATGTATAATTTTCAAATAATATTAAGACAAGTAAATATCAATATCTTACGTTAAAAAATCACAATCAATATGATTAAGTAAAAATGAAATTTAGACCTTCATTTTTATGAGTTAATATGTATCTTTATATTTTGAAAATACTAAATTTAAAGGATTATTTTCTAAATATACTCTAATAAACTCTAATACACCATATACAAAAAGTAGATCGAAAGTAAACCTTTAATAATCTTAAAACAACATTTAGCTATAAAATGAAGATGATGAGGCAAAAATTGTTAAATATAAACTATTAGTCTAAACATTTAATGTGGCATCAGCTCATTAGTCTATCATGTTTATATGTTGGTGAATGGCAATTAGATGTAAGCTATTAGTTTATTTGGATTTTCAAATCCTTTTGTATCTCGTGTTTGAGTACAATCTTTTGGTGCACTGACATGGGATACGACATGATATAGAACATCTAGACACACAAATTTAAAATTTTTATAAGGCACAGGACACGACATGAATATAAAATATAAAATATTTTTTAGATAAATTGTAATAATATTTTGATATTTTATTGATACTAAAATATAAATTAAAATTTTAATTATTTTTAATGTCTTTTTTTAAATATATAAAATATTTAAAATATTTTTTATTTTAATAATTAATAATATATATTATTTCTAAACTCATTTTAAGAATACATGTTAAGAATAAGGCTAGACACACTCACACATGATAATATTTAAGTATATCCAAGTGTGTCCGGAAATTTTTATTTTTTATTAAGACATAGTTGGACACAGAAAACATGCGTGTCAAACGAGTGTCGTATTCAAAATGTGTCCGATACGTGGACACGATAAATCAGGAAAGTGTTTTGCTTCATAAGTACAATCTCATATTACAAATTAACATTATAGGCAGCGGAAATATCTCCCTTTCAAAATTTAAATGTCTTAAATTTCAAATGGTGGAGCTATTTTCCCACCAAAATGCTTATATATATACATACATATATATACACATACAGAACAAGTTGAGTGTTCTTTTCAGCATAATAATGGAACTTTTTTTTTTTTCATGAAAGAAGGAATTGTTCAGTGGTTCCTGTCAAAGTTAAATAAAAATAAGGTTCAAACATACTGACTTTAGTTTTGTAAAAAACAGGGGATTAATTCATGCTTCAACTCCTAGATCAGTGGTAAGTACTCCTTGAATCCAAATAGTTACTTTTTTTACATTGCATCCATAATTTTCCCTTTCCCCTTCCATTAGAGTAGGAAATATTTTCTTAAACCAGATTTTTTAATTCTGATGGTGTTATTAATCTAATAATTATTATATTGTCCTAGCAACTACAATGTTCAAGGAAGAAGGGAAGAGAAGGGGAAATAGCAAGGATTCCTTCTCTACAAAAAAACCTTTTTCTTTTCTGTTTCTTCTTTTTCTTCTATGCATATTTCAGCACTCTCCGAAGAACTATTATCAAAGCTTACAGGGACAAAAAAAAAAAAAACAGAATATAGAAGCAGAAAATGGTACCACAAAGGGGAGGTCTAGAGAGGATGATGGCGAAACCACTGAGCTCAGAAAAGAGGACGGCGGGTCGGCTGCGACACTGAGAAGACGAAGGCGACGGTGCTTGAGACAGAGAGATGACGGAGCTTGAGGTGCGGTGAAACGCGAACGGCGGAGCTCCAGACATTGCAGATGGCAGAGCAGGAGCTTGAGGTGTTTTGAATGGTGGACGCTGTGTGAAACTTGAATGTGTGGGAGAATACAAAAGTGATGAGTGATGAGTGCTGGATGATGAGAGTGATTGAGTGAATACATGCTTGATGCATACATTCATATTAAAAATAACAATTGGTAACAAAAAAGTTGATACCTACTGTGTTATTAGTGTTCAATATATTATTCGGTTCCTAGATTTTGATAAGGATTCTTTGTGAAAATTGTGCAGGAAAAAACCCTACGGGCAAGGCCAAGGCCAAGGGCGGCTTTGGCCAAGTGTAGATCTAGTCAAGGGGAATGAAAGTGAGGTTAATGTATCTGCTGACTTGGTAGCAAAACGTTTTTACCAAAGAAATGCTCAACACAACAACAAAAAATTTAACATTCATGAGTCATTTTACAATATTATTTTTCACAAATATGAAGGACACATCTAAAATGTTCCAGTTAAATAGTTCTCTAGCTTCAGTTAAAGGACAGTATAGTTGCCTTTTTAATAACCAACTTCAGTCCTCTAATTAGTAGTTGTAAATTTTATCCGTTTCGGGTAAATCATGTGTGTATATGTATTTTTTCCAAAACTTCTAACATCCTGACCGTGAAAGTTTTGTGAAAAAACAAACTAGGATGCATGGTTCAGCTCTCACATCAGGGGCAGGGGCTCTTCAAGAAAATTGTGCAGAACAAGCACTCCTTGAATCCAAATAGTTATTTAATGGTTAATCAATGATATGCCATATTTAGAAATTTCTTTAAAATGAGACTACCTCCTCTGCATTAACAATTTTTTCGCTTCCATTAGAGCAAGAAATGTTTCTTTAAATCAGATATAGAAGTCTAAAGGTAAGAATATATGAAAACAAAACACGAATCCTGGAAAGTGTAGATTACCAAGATGGTTGCTGGAAAAGGGCTGGATCATGAAGAGAACTTCAATCAACGAGTTACTACACCATACTTCTCTCTTTAATAACTGAGTAAGATTTTCGAGGCGGGAGCGGCAATCATTGCCGCTGTTGCGTGTGCCACATAAAGTTTAATTTCCCTTGATTTGCATTCCTACATGATCTTGCAAAATTTATCGTAATATTTCCAATTTTCATGACTTTACCACTTGATAATCAAAATGTCAAGTCATAAATTATACTTCAAAATAATAAGAATGTAAATCATTGGCAGCACAAGCAGATAATAGTATATCGAAAAAATTTGCATTAAACACACCATTTTTGTATTCTATTAAATTTTTTAGGGTTAAGTACTTTTTTCGTCCTTAAAGTTTGGGGTGAAAATCAAATTCGTTCCAGGCCATTTTTTGTTATTAAAATCATCCCCAACGCTCAGAAACGCTTTAAAATCGTCCTCCCTTCCATTAAACAAAATTTAATGACACTTTTGCCCTTGAAGACTTTGACGCTTCGTTTTTATTCCTGCGAAAGGGCTTCAGTGTCTGGTTAACATTACACACTTGGAAACTAATCTTTCACCTTCAATGATGCCCTAACAGAGGTTCGTGGTCGCTTAAGGAGTAGCGTTACTGCATTTGGGTTGCGTAGGCAAGAGTGTGAGAGGAGGTCGTTCTCGTGTAGTTATCTCGAATCAGGTATGTATTCACTATTTGTTTCAGTTTTGTGGAGCATGAACTTAATGATGTGTGATGGGTTTTGGTGGTTTACAAAAACTAGTAGGGTGTGATTTATAGTTTTTTGTTTTTTCGTTTTAGGGGATGGGAACCTTTAACTTGACTGTCTACCATGGGGGTCGATTTGGATATGACAATGGGGCATTAGAGTATATTGGGAGACAAAGGACATTAATCGAAGATGTTGAGAGTAATTGCTGATCTGTATTTGAGGCATATGATGAGGTGCGACAGTTTGGGTACACAAAGAAAAACATTTCAGCTTTGTGGTATAAGGACCCAAGTTTTGAATGGTTAGAAAAGGATCTAAGGTTATTTGCGGGTGACAGAGATGCACTTGAGATGCGTAGAATAGCGGAGCTGAAGAGTCATGTTGAGCTTTTTGTGGTGCATAAGGTTGAGGATGCTGAAGAATTTCCTGAGTAAGGTTTATTGATGTTGGAGGACAGGGTGAACAGGGCTGAACATAAGAAAATACTAGTAATCAGTTGGTGATTTTTGAGGGTGAACAAGGTCAACAGGTGGAAAGGGACAATGCGGAGCAAGTTAATGAAGGAGATAAATTGAACCCAGATGTGGAGCATGAAAATGCACGGGTTGAATCGAACAATGACGATGATAGCGAGGATGAGGAGTTTATTCCGTCTGATATTGAGGTTGATAGTGCAGATGATGTTCAGTTTACAGATACTGAAGAGGAGTACGATGATGAGAGTGGGTTTGAGGAACTGAGAGGTGCTACGGATGGTAAAGGCAAAGGGGTTGTGAACGGTGATTTCAGTGATGAGGAAGGGTTCAATAGTAAGGAAGTGGATTTGGATTATGAAGTTGGTGGTGGTTCAGATAAGAAAGACAGCCACGATAATGACAAGGATGAGGCTACTCGATATCCGATTCATAAAGATGTTAAAGACATGACGAGTTATAAATGGGAGGTTGGAACTGTATATGCTTCAAGGGAGGAATTCAAAGACACTGTAACAGCATATGCAGAGCAAACAAGAAGGGGACTCAGGTATGCCAAGCTTGACTTGGTTAGAGTGAGGGTTGTTTGTCAGCTGGGTTGTCCGTTTTGGTTATATGCAGCAAAAATGAGTGAGAAAAGAGAGTTGTTAGCTTAGGTCGATGAACCTTAAGCATACTTGTGGCCAGTCACATAGGGTTGGAATAATGCATACTGCTTGGCTGAGTGGAGCATTTAAGAAGAAACTGGAACATAACCCAAAGGTCAAGATAAAGGACCTGGTGAACAAGGCACAAAGGAAATGGAATCTGATTGTGACAACATCAATGGCAGCTAGGTCTAAACAAGCTGCATTGAGGAACTTATCGGAAGCATTACAAGAGGATTACTGACTACTGCTCGGAGCTGCTATGGGCTAATCCAGGGTCATCAGTGACGCTCAAGGTACAGAGGTCCTCTCATCAGTGACGCTCAATGTTGGAAGAAATCAGGGTTTACTTGATGAGTAGATGGGCTGTTAATAGAGAAAGAATTAAAAAGTTTAATGGTACAGTCTTACCTCGCATTAGGAAGAAGATAGAGAGGAGGGGCAGGTCAGCTGGTGAGTGGAGGCCTTACTGGTCTGCTGCACAAACGTATGAGGTTGTTAATGGATTAAACAAATTTGCTGTTGATTTGTCTGCTCATGAGTGTTCTTGTAGGAAGTGACAGCTCAGTGGTATTCCTTGCACACATGCCATCAGCTGCACTAAAGGAGAAGGATGCATCCAGCTCCAGATTAGCCAGCCAGGACTGTCTCCTTCAGTCACAGAATTCAACTTCATGTATCTCCAAGAAAGTTGAGGCTCATGGCAAAACTTCCACCGAGAGCTTGGGAAAAACTTTAGATATTTATGAAAATTTCAGTTGTGTGATGTTATTAATGTATTGCTGAGTTGAGTAAATCCAATGTTTGTGACACTTTTTTTGGTCTGAAACTTACCTATCAGGGTTTATGCTACATGTTTCTTAGATAGCAACAAAGTTGCTCTAGGTTTTTAGATTCATAGGTATCCATCTTTTGTTGTTGTTTCCCTTTAGCTAGACAATATTTTGCTCAGGGTCCATGTAATGTAATTGATGGTGACTGAAGTTTTCACATTTTTTTGTTATATTTCTATGCTTATTAATGAATTTGACATAGTTGTGTTCCTTCAGATGTGCTTGTGGTTCTGTTTAATGTCAGTTCATATACATAAAATTGATTAACACAGCTCTTCATTATCAATTCCAGGCTAACAGATATATTTTCCTTTCCAATTTCTTGTCAAATTACAAGGACATCAGTTAACTCACATAATTCATCACCAACACCCTAAACCAAACTCATTAACACACACTCTGTCCATTCACAGATTCGTTCAAACACATCACAATACAACTCAATTTACAAAACTCATATTCACTCAAACACAGCCAAAAAGAACCCTTTATTCTCTCCTAATTTCATAAAGCATACTTTAGTGGTATCACACAAGGTAGCCCCTGCCTCTAATTCAACTAAATTTGCAACCAGAAGAAAAATAAATCAATCCATCCAACCATGCCCAACACTGCAGCAACCTTGAACTTCCACTCAATATCCCTCACTTTTGCTTTCAGGGCCGCAACTTTTCTCTTCATCCTTGCAACCTGCGGCTCTTCAGTCTCTACTTCTGGATCTGCCCATCAGAAGAACTCACACTCTTCTTTAATCTACAACAACCCACTAGAGTCAGTACCCAGAACAAACAAAACATTCCCATCATTTACGAAAGGAAATTTAAAAAACGAACCTCATAGTAGACACAACCCCAAAATCGTAGCCCATGGTTGTTCTTCGTTCCAGAAATTCTTAGCACGGGTCTCTCGCCATCTCCACAGAGAAACTCCCTCTTCTGTGCAGACGACCGACTACGAGACGACCGTGAGCTCTCGGTAGCCATGGCTCCACCCACCTTCGCGAACCCTAGAAGCTGCTAGTTGGGGGTGATAGTCTGATTTAATCCTATATTTAAAGAGACATATTTAAAAAAGTTCTGGAAGCAATTTCACATATATGACCAAAAGTTTAAGGGAATGAATACAGTTTGTTTGGGCAAAATTGCATATTGTAAAGTCAAGGAGTAGATTTGTCGACTTAGAAAATTTTATGAACCAATTGGCAATATTTTTAAAGTATATATTACCTAAAATTTCCAAAAATAAATTCGTGATATAAATGAATAAAGTATACGATAATGTTAAGGAGATAAAAAAATTTAAATTTATCTTATTTAATATTTATTAATTTTAGCAATAATTAATAAATATTAAATAAAATAATGGTTGATTGTTTTTTTTTGTTACCAAATATTTCCATAAAATATGCATATACCTCCAAGATATCTCCAACATTAATAATGAAGGCATTAAAACGGAGTTTAACAAGGTGAGTTATAGCCTACACCTGTCAAAATGAAGTGAATAATACACCTTGTCTTTTCTGCTTTGTTGTCCTCTTCAAATAAATGACCCATGTAAAAAGTTTTCATCATGTAACAAAGTGCAGGCTGCTTTATTACCGTTTTTTGGATGTGCAAATTTTATATGAAAATTTTACTTTTAACCCAGTAGTGTCTATTTTGTAAATAATAAAAAAATTGTAATGCGAAATTCGAAAATATGAAATACATTTTTTTTGGTATTGTATGAAATACATATTTATTAAAAACATTTCTTCCAGCGTCGTTTGAGGTCCTTGTTGTTCAAATATTAGCTTCTATTTTTTGAAGCCCAAATCAACCCATTGACCCCAACTCAAGGTATCATAGCTATCCTGATCAGAGAGAAGTCAAGAATTCTTTGTCAGGGCCAGGACGGAATCGTAACAAGTGGCGGTGAAGAAAAGATAGTGATGAGTCCTAACGACAACGGTGATTCACGTTACGGCAACGCATAAAGTTAGTCGACACAGTAATGACAAGGTACAAGAGCTGCGTCTTCTTTGCATGGGGGAGGCGATGTCGCAGTGTCAATTTGTTGAAAACATCGGCCATGAAAATGGAGCAGAGCTACAGTAAGTAGATTTAGGAAAGAAGGGAGATCAAATTCGTTCGGGTTGGGCATGCATTTTGTGTTCTGGTCTAGGCCTTTTTTTTTATGTAAGACCCAATTAATTAATGGCTAATTAACCCATAAATGAGAATTTATTCTAGAAAACCAAAAATGTGATTTTTATGGCTTAATATGATAGAGGAGATTGAAACGAGAATTTCGGTACCAATTTTATAGAAATCGGACAAAGATTGGACTGAACAGGCCAAACCACGCCAACCGGACCCAAAGTGGGCCCTTGGCCCAACATAACTAATCTCTAAAACACTCATTTCAGCACTCTCTCTCCTCACAACACTCTCTTTCACGCTGAAAATGGAGGCCTTGGAGGGAAGAACACTCTCTCAAGTTTTCTCCCTTGGTTGATTTTCAAACCACCATAATTTTTGATCTAGAGCTCCGATTGCTGCACTGTTTGTGGCCATGCATTCACCACGGAGAGCTCTACAAAACCCATACAATCAATCTTGAGGTAAGCCATGTTTTGCTCTTCAAATTTCCAGCCTTGTTTTCGAGTTGCATGAGTAAAAATGTGGAGATTTTGGGCTCTTTGATGTTATAGGACCCAACTCTCTTGAAGGAGAAGGTTAATCTTGTCTCCTTGGACCTTGGATGTGGTAAAATTCTCAATTCTAGTGTAATTTGTTGTTCTATGATGTTTGGGTATTGAGATGTTGTGTATGGGTATGATGATTGTGGCTTAGGTTGTGTATGTGTGAATATTGGAACTTGATTGGTGATTTTGAAAAGTTTGAAAAAGAATTTAGTGGTGAAAAATCTGTTCTTGGAGGTGTTGAGACCTAGAGGGCTTGTGGACAAGTGGTTTGGAAGTGCTCCGGTTGAGCTTGAGAAATCGGCTAAGGTATGGTCTCGGTTTCTCGTATCTAATATGTAATGTGGTAGGAAATACTTAGGCTAGAGGCTCTAAGATAGGCATTGAATTGTTGATGTTGTTGAATGGTTGAGATATATGATGTGGTCATATATGTGATGATGATTATTGATGCCTTGATGGTATGATGTATGAGAATTATGCATGTTGTGATATATGCTTGATGAGTAATTGAGGTTGAATTGTGGGTGACACCATGTTGATGGTGAGTATGATATTGAGTATGTGTAATGATGGTTAATTAGAAATGGTATTATTGGAAAATGGGATGAGAAAGTATGTATGGCATGTTTATGTGTTGTCTCTTAGCCATTTGATTGAGAAGTGTTAAATTAGTGGGATGATGCTTTGTGAATTGTGGTGAAGTGTTGATGTGTGAGTTAAGGAAGCTTGATGTTGATTTTTGGTACATTTTGATTGATTTAAAAAAGGGTTGAAATTGGCATATTTTGGTTGATTTTGAAAAGAGTTAAAAATGGCTTGTTTTGAAAATGGCACATTGTGGTTTTGTATGAAAATATGGTTTTTGGTCATACTTTGACGGGACATAACTTGGACTACGGATCCCTGTTTTGTACCAAACTTGTTTAGAAATGAAATTGAATTCGGGATGTCCATGCCGTTCGAAAAATGGGCAAAAAATGATTTAAAATGAGAAAGTTATGTCTATCGGAAGATTGGGGGTTGAATCTGTGAATTCTGCAGCTTTTAACTTAGAAAATTTTTAGCAGAATGACCCCCCACGCGTAGACGCACTTGGCGCGTGCGCGTCGTTCTTCGAGAAGGCACCACCCACGCATGCGTGTGGTGTGCGCAGGCGCGTCGATGCGCTGCGCCAAATTCCAAGCCTTTTTCCCGAGAGTTGTGCCAGAGTTGTGCCAGTTTTGTGCTTGGGGCACAAATGTACCCGCGCGTACGCGTGGCTGACGCGTGCGCGTCGTTTGGCTATTTTTCAATCCGCGCGTCCGCGTATATGACGCTTGCGCGTCGATGAGTTTTGTGGCCATCCACGCGTGCGCGTAGAGTTCGCGTGCGCGTGGCCCTGTTTTCATCCCAAAGTTGATTTTTGAGTTTTAAAAGCCAAATTTCATACTTCTAAGCCTCCGATCTCACCACTTGTGTCTTAAATCATTATGATGTGCCTAGCAATGAGAAAAAGGAGCTAGGGGATGTGGTAACTTGCGAGTGAAGCAAGGAAAAAAAATGAATGATCAATGAGGATCAAAGATGATCAAAGATGATTAATGCAATGGCTGGTTATGGATTTAACCATGAGCCAGATGGCTGGTTATGGATTTAACCGTGAGCCGGATGGCTAGATTATTGCCGTGTTACAGTGGAGCCATGATTATGGCTAAGAATAAATGCATATATGCTATTGAATGAATTGTGAATGTGGCACTTCCACTATCAGAGATGAGAGTTTCCCTGGGAGAAAGCAGTGGCTAGCCACCACGTGCTCCAGGTTGAGACTCGAAGCTCTTTTGACCCTATATCGTCAGGGTGGCTGGGCACTGTGAAAGCCCCGGATGAGCTCACCCCCATAAATATTCACCAGTGAGGGTGATGGATATAGATCATGATTATGATCAAATTTATATTGATTATAACTCGAGTTGGAGAGACACGACAGAGGGACAGTCCAATGGTTAGCTACCAGGACTTATTGGGTTGGCTCTATAACCGACAGATGATATCATCAGCCATTAGGGACAGGCATTCATCATATGCATATTATGTGAATTGATTGAGATTGCCTATTTGACTGCATATTACTTGCTACTTGTCTAAATGTCTTATTTGCTTCTATTTGTATATCTCTTGTCTGATATAACTGTGTTTGCTATATTATACTTCTGTTGATGGTTGGGAGGTCTGAAGGGTTTGGAAAGGGAAGAAATAGTTAGACTGAAGGATCTTTAGTCAGTTGCCAGTTATGGTTTAGCTTGTTTATAAGCTTTGATGTTTATCTGGAGGAAGTTCTAGGATTGCCTTCGACTTTCCTCTATTATTATGTATTATATATGTGGAAGTTGTTACCATGTTGGGAACCTCTGGTTCTCACCCATGCGGATTTTGTGGTTTTCAGATGCAGGACGTGAGGTTTCTCGTTGAGGCATGTTGAAGACTTCTGGATTAGCGAAGATCCTTTGTTCTCGGGACTCGGTTTTTATTTGATGATGTCTCTTTGATACTTTTATCTCCATTAAATAATACAAACTGTGATGACTCCTCTTATAGGAGATTTTGGAGAATAGGTTCTCAATTTTTGTGTCCCTTTGGGTTTTCCTTGGGGTTTTCCTTATTTTATTCACTTGTATATATACGTTGCTATGCTTGGACCGGTTATCTTCGCAACCGGATTTTGAGTTTTGATATTCTCGTTTTTGACACTCTTTTGTATATATATAATCTCGCGTTGGTTCATCCTTGTTCGTTACGTTATCGATCGGAGTATTGCGCTTTTGAGTTACGAATTTTGTTTTACCCCTTTTTCTTAAAAAGGCTCCTAGTTATAATCATTTTTCATAATACTATTCGTACTAAATTTTTGTTTTAGAGGTCGTAATACCTTGCCATCTCTGAATTATGACTTAAGCGTAAGACTCTATATGGTAGGGTGTTACATTTTACACCAAATACTAACCAAAAAACAACAAAAGAAAAAGGTATCACAGGTGCCTAACTCATAAAAAATGGTAGCCAATGATACCTTAGTTCCAACAGCAATGATCACCGGCAGCAGCATTAGCATTTCGGATTCGAACGCAGTGTATACAATGAAAGCAATGCTAAGCAGCGGTACCAAAACAGAATCTCCATCTTCACACACTTCAAACCACTCTCAATCTCAGAGCTATTAGTATAGAGGCCAGAAATGAGGAGTTACGGAGGTAGCAGAGAATTAGGCGAGAAAAGAGTAATTTTTTGTTTTTGGTACAAGAAGAGATTAATTGTTAGCATAAGGTGGTTGTGCTTTTTTTAATATACTAGTATTCTTACCCGAAATAATATTATGAGAATATAAATTTTGATTATGACACAAAATTTATAGCATTAAATTATTTTTAGAAAAAAGTCGTAAGAGATAAAAGTCTCCATTGGTTAAGAAGAACAGAATTTCTGTCGGTAAAAAAAAATTAAATAATAAATTTTTAGTTATTATTTTCATATGAAACAGTTCAATTTTTTACTAATAGAAATAAATTTTAAAAGAATAAATTTTAAAAGAATTTAACATGTATACTTTTATATTTAATTATGTGTTAAGTCTGTTGCACAAATAGAAATAATTAATTTTTATACTTGTTATTTAAAAATAATAATTTTTTCTTTACATATATAAAAATATAATTATATATTAGCATAAAAAAATTTATATTGATAGTTATAAAATTAACTCAAATTTATTTTTTAAAAATAATTGAATATTGATTCTAACTTTTAATTATAACATTTGTATTTTTTCTAAATTATATGTAATAAATATTTGAAGAAAAAGAAGTAAAAATATAGATTAAAAAGATAAGTAGTAAAAATTTGAAGCTAAATAAAAAATATGCAAAATAAAAACAGAAAGGTAGAGAGAAATAGAGAATGAGAGAAAAGAGAGAGAAAGATAAAGAAGAAGGATGAGAGAGGGGGTTTATTAATTTTGGAAGCTAATTTTTTTTATTTTAATTATAATAAAAAATATCTAATAACATATTTTAATTTGACAGATTACTAATATAAATTATAAATTATATAAAGTGGGAAGGATAGAGACAAATAGAAAGAAAAGAGAGAGGTAGATAAGAGAATATAAGAAGAATGTTTATTAATTTTGGAAAAAAAATATTTTTTTCTAAATTTTAATAGGAAAGTGTCACGTGACATATTTT
>NC_029780.3:97700594-97715227 GCF_000817695.3 Arachis duranensis
AATTAGTCATTGATAATTATATATAAGAGAAATAAAGTGAGTAAAGGAATGAGAGAGATAGAAAAAAGGAGTGAGGAGGGAAAACTTTTTAATTTTAGAGAAAAAAATTTTATTTCAGTTGCAATAAACGAGCGACATGTGACGTATTTTGATTATAAAATTAGTAATATATAATAAATTTTAATATAATATTAGAATCAAGTGTACATTTAACTTATTTTTCCAAAAATTGGTTGAAAAATAAAAATTATTTTAACAAATTTCTCTTTCTCTACATACATACATACATACATAGAAGAGTATTAACTAATCATATAAAATTTGTGTCTCAATTAATCAAATTTATAAAAATTATATATAATATTATATTTTGTTGGACCATATGAATGTACTAATAGTCACAAAAAAAATATGAATGTTACTTATTACAAAAAAAAATGAAGGAACACTCGGATATGACACTGTTTTTTGGGCTTGATAGCTGGGTATGACTAAGAAAAATATTTCAGTTTGTGTTTTTGTTCCTCTAAATAAACAGTCCAATCATCCAAAATGGGGTATTTATGCAAATATTAGTTTTTTAAAATGTCACTGTATAATATATGACAACTACAGAGGTCTTTGCTTAAATAATGAAAAAATCTGAGAAGGCACAAATAGGTGTCAGAAGTTATCGGTGCATCATTCACCTCATCTTGCCAGGTGCAGGTTATAAGTCACTGGTGCACGAAAATTACACTCATACTATGTAATTCCGCACAACTAACCAGCAAGTGCACTGGGTCGTCCAAGTAATACCTTACATGAGTAAGGGTCGATCTTACGGAGATTGCCGGCTTGAAGCAAGCTATGGTTATCTTATTATTCTTAGTCAGGATATCAATAAGGTTCTTTAGTTTTAATTGTAAAAAGTGAAAGAGCATGAAATGAATATTTGTTACGCAGTAATGGAGAATGGGTTGGAGTTTTGGAGATGCTTTGCCCGTTGAATTTCTGCTTTCCTACTGTCTTTCTCTTTACGCACGCAGGTCTCCTTCCATGGCAAGCTGTATGTTGGTGGATCACCGTTGTCAATGGCTACCAGCCATCCTCTCAGTGAAAAGGGTCCATGTACATGGCTAATCATCTGTTGGTTCTCACTAATGTTGGAATAGGATCCATTAATCCTTTTGCGTCTGTCACCACGCCCAGCATTCATGAGTTTGAAGCTCTTCACAGTCACCGCTTCCTGGATCCTACTCGGAATACCACAGACAAGGTTTAGACTTTCCAGATCTTAGGAATGCTGCCAATTGATTCTAGCTTATACCACGAAGACTCTGATCTCACGGATTTGAATGCTCTGTTGTCAGAAGAGGCAGTCAAACTCGTGAACCAGGAACCCAAGAGACATCCATTCAATCTAAGGTAGAATGGTGATGAGTGTCACGGATCATCACATTCATCATGTTGAAGTGCGAATGAACATCTTAGAATAGAAACAAGTGAGATTGAATAAAAAACAGAAATACTTGCATTAATTCATCGAGACACTGCAGAGCTCCTCACCCCCAACCATGGGGTTTAGAGACTCATGCCGTCAAAGGTACAATTTCAGATGTAAAAATGTCATGAGGTACAAAATAAATCTCTAAAAGTAGTTTTTATACTCAACTAGTAACCTAGGTTTACAGAAAATAAGTAAACTAAGATAGACAGTGCAGAAATCCACTTCTGGAGCCCATTTGGTGTGTGTTGGGGCTGAGCATTGAAGCTTTCATGTGCATAGGCTATTCTTGGAGTTAAACGCCAGTTTGTAACCTGTTTCTGGCGTTTAACTCTGCTTTACAACTTGTTTCTGGCGTTTGACGCTAGAATAGGACAGAAAGCTGGCGTTAAACGCCAGTTTGCGTTGTCTAAACTTAGGCAGAGTATGGACTATTATATATTGCTGGAAAGCCCTAGATGTCTACTTTCCAACGCTATTGAGAGCATGCCATTTGAATTTCTGTAGCTCCAAAAATTTCACTTTGAGTTCAGGGAGGTCAGAATCCAACAACATCACCAGTCCTCTATCAGCCTCTGAATCAGATTTTTGCTCAGGTCCCTCAATTTCAGCCAGAAAATATCTGAAATCACAGAAAAACACAAAAACTAATAGTAAAGTCCAGAAATGTGATTTTTGTATAAAAACTAATAAAAATATACTAAAAAGTAGCTAGATCCTACTAAAAACTATATTAAAACACCCCCAAAAAGTGTATAAAATATCCGCTCATCACAACACCAAACTTAAACTGTTGCTTATCCCCAAGCAACTAGATAAATAAAATAGGATAGCACGAAGATCAAGAGGCAATCTCAGAGTTTTACATGAATCTCAATTCTAATTAGATGAGCGGGACTAGTAGCTTTTTGCTTCTGAACAGTTTTGGCATCTCACTTCATCCCTTGAAGTTTAGAATGATTGGCATCCATAGGAACTCGGAATTCAGATAGTGTTATTGATTCTCCTAGTTTAGTATGTTGATTCTTGAACACAGCTACTTTATGAGTCTTGGCCGTGGCCCTAAGCACTTTGTCTTCCAGTATTACCACCGGATACATAAATGCCATAGACACATAATTGGGTGAACCTTTTCAGATTGTGACTCAGCTTTGCTAAAGTCCCCAATTATAGGTGTCCAGAGTTCTTAAGCACACTCTTTTGGATCACGACTTTAACCACTTAGTCTCAAGCTTTTCACTAGGACCTGCATGCCACAAGCACACGGTTAGGGACAGCTGGGTTTAGCCGCTTAGGCCAGGATTTTTTCTTTTAAGCCCTCCTATCCATTGATGCTCAAAGTCTTGGATCCTTTTTACCTTTGCCTTTTGGTTTTAAGGGTTATTGGCTTTTTCTTTTTCTTTATCTCTTCTCTTTTTTTTTTGCCATTTTTTTCACTACTTTTTCTTACTTCAAGAATCAATTTTATGATTTTTCAGATTATCAATAACACTTCTATTTTTTATCATTCTTTCAAGAGCCAACAGTTTTAACATTCATAAATAACAAGATAAAAAATATGCACTGTTTAAGCATTCATTTAGAAGACAGAAAGTGTTGCCACCACATATAAATAATTTGAATATTTCTTATTAAGAACTCAAAAAAAAAAATCGCCTCCTTATATAAAAATATCTGCTATTTTATTTATGTTTAATGATGATGAGAAAAATAACTTATAGCTTACTTGGAGATGATAAAAATAAAAATAAAAATAATAATTACTACTACTCATATGACTCCTAAGATAGATTTCTAATAGCAGAAGTTATCACAGAATTAAGATTAGGACTCAGCAACCTTTATTTTGGGAGATGGATGCTCCTTCAATTTGTGGGTTGTCTGGACCTTCAAGTCTTCTGGCGCTTCAGCTCCTGTAGTTCATGCCCTTGCTTCTCCTGTTCCTTAAGCAGTTTGTAGATCATAAAATTTAGATTCTGCTGTTCTTCCTTGAGTTGATCCATAGTTTCTTGCAACTTGGTGACAGATGCTTCTAGGCAGGTCCAGTAGTCAATCTGAGGGATTTCTGGGAGGAACTCCTGCGCCCTCCTTTTGATAGATTTTCTTGTACTTGTTGTCCCTCCATTGATTTTTTGGTGCTTGGATGTTCGACTGGGATGAACTCATCTACTCCCATCTTCACTCCAGCGTCTTTACATAGCAGAGAAATCAAATTTGGGTAAGCCAATTTGGCGTCCTTGGAGTTCTTATTTGCAATTGTGTAGAGCTCACAAGAAATCAGTTGATGAACCTCTACTTCGTTTCCTTGCATAATACAATGGATCATCATTGCTCTCTTGATAGTGACTTCGGAGCGGTTGCTGGTAGGTAGTATGGAACGCCCAATGAAATCTAGCCAGCCCCTAGCAATTGGTTTGAGATCCCCTCTCTTGAGTTGGTTTGGAACACCTTTTGTACTGGTTGTCCACTTGGTTATAGGGATGCATATGTCCTCTAGAATTTGGTCCAAGCGCTTATCATCACACACCATTCTCCTATTAAAGGATTTTGGATCATCTTGTAGTTGAGGCAGCTTGAAGACCTCTCTTATTTTGTTAAGGTGGAAGTAAATTATCTTCCCTCTGACCATGGTTCGAAAGGTATAGAAAGCGGTTCCAGTCATTCTCTGCCTCTTTGTTTGCCACAAATTTGAGTAGAATTCCTTAACCATGTTTCTACCCACTTTTGTCTTAGGATTAGCTAGAATTTCTCAGCCTCTGTTTTGAATTTGCTCTTGGATCTCCGGATATTCATCTTCTTTCAGATCGAATTTTACTTTCGGGATCATTGATCTTAGACCCATTATTTTATGGTAATGGTCCGAATGTTCCTTGGTTAAGAACCTCTCTTGATTTCAAAGTGGTCTTGGATTATTCTCTTTCTTGCCTCTTGAAGTGGTTTGTTTTCCCTTAGGAGCCATGATCTTAGTGAGTCTTAGCTCAGTGATCACGCAAAACACACCAAACTTAGAGGTTTGCTTGTCCTCAAGCAAAATAAAGGAAAGGAGAGGAGAAGGAGGAGAGCCAAATTCGAATTGTGGAGGAGAAGGGGTGGCCGAATGTTAATTTAAAAGGGAGGGGTGGGTGTGAAAATTTTTGATAAAGATATGATAGAAGATATGAATTGTAAAAAGAGATAATTATGATATGCAAAAGATGTAATTTTAAAATTGAAAAGATAAGAGAGAGTTTTGAAAAAGATAAATCTAAATTTGAAAAGATAGTAACAAGATATATAAATTTTGAAAAAGATTTGAAAAGAAATTAAAAAGATATATGAATTTTGAAAAGGATAATAAGAAAAGAATTTTAGGAGTAAGAGTTAAAATTTTTTTGAAATTTGAAATTGAAGAGATGAAGATTTGAAATAGGTTTATACAAGAAATTATGGATGAAAACATAAAAATAAAAAATTGGGTTGGAAAACAAAATTACCTCCCCTCTACATTCCTGGAGTTAAACACCCAAACACTGCTTGTTTTGGGCGTTTAACGCCCATTTGCTGCTTGTTTTGGGCGTTTAACGCCCAGCCAAGTACCCTGGCTGGCGTTAAACGCTAGAAAGTCTTTATCATTGGGCGTTTTTCTAAATGCCCAGGATGCTGTAGTTCTGGCATTAAACGCTCAGAATGGCACCCATTCTGGCGTTTAACGCCCAGAAGTTGCTTGTTTTGGGCCTTTAACGCCCAGCCAGGTACCCTGGCTGGCGTTAAACGCCAGAAAGTGCCTCTTACTGGCGTTTTCGTACCAATGAGCTTCTTTTCTCTACTTTCTGCTCTGTATCCTTCTGTAACTCTGTGAACTCCTGTAAATGAGAATTAGTTCTAATGATAACTTATTAAACTCCTATAATTATTATTTAAATAACAAATAAACTACAATAATGGCTGGGTTGCCTCCTAGCAAGCTCTTCTTTATTGTCTTTAGCTGGACCTTACTGAGCTTTAATCTAGTCTCAGTTTTGAGCATTCTTGCTCAAAATTGCTTTCAAGATAATGTTTGACTCTCTGTCCATTAACAATGAACTTTTTGTCAGAATCAATATCCTGAAGCTCTACATATCCATATGGTGACACGCCTGTAATCACATATGATCCTCTCCACCGGAATTTTAGTTTCCCAGAGAATAGCCTGAGCCTAGAGTTAAACAGCAGAACCTTTTGTCCTGGCTCAAAGACTCTGGATGACAAGTTCTTATCATGCCATCTCTTTGCTTTCTCCTTGTAAATTTTGGCATTTTCAAAAGTATTGAGTCTGAATTCCTCTTGCTCATTCAGCTGGAGCAATCTTTTCTCCCCAGCTAATTTGGCATCAAGGTTTAGGAATCTGGTTGCCCAGTATGCTTTATGCTCCAGTTCCACAGACAGGTGACAGGCCTTCCCATACACAAGTTGGTATGGAGAGGTTCCTATAGGAGTCTTGAATGCTGTTCTGTAGGTCTATAGAGCATCATCCAAGCTCTTTGCCCAATCCTTTCTATGGGCAATTACAGTCCGGTCCAGAATTCTTTTTAGTTCTCTATTAGAGACTTCAGCTTTCCCATTAGTCTGTGGATGATATAGAGTTGCCACCTTGTGGCTAATTCCATATCGGACCATGGCAGTATAAAGTTGTTTATTGCAGAAATGAGTGCCTCCATCATTGATCACTGCTCTAGGGACACCAAATCTGCTAAAGATATGTTTCTAAAGGAACTTCAGTACTGTCTTAGTATCGTTAGTGGGTGTTGCAATTGCCTCTACCCATTTTGATACATAGTCTACTGCCACCAGAATGTAAGTGTTTGAGTATGATGGTGGGAAAGGACCCATGAAGTCAATACCCCATACATCAAACAACTTAATCTCTAGGATCCCTTGTTGAGGCATGGCATAACCATGAGGCAGATTACCAGCTCGCTGGCAACTGTCACAGTTACGTAAAAACTCTCGGGAGTCCCTATAGATTGTAGGCCAGTAGAAGCTACATTGGAGGACTTTGGTGGCTGTTCGCTCACCTCCGAAATGTCCTCCATATTGTGATCCATGGCAATGCCATAGGATCTTCTACGCCTTTTCTCTAGGCATGCACATACGGATTAGTCCGTCTGGGCATCTCTTGAAGAGATATGGTTCATCCCACAAGTAGTACTTCGCATCAGAAAGCAGTTTTTTCTTTTGCTGCCTGCTGAATTCCTTGGGAATGAATCTTGCAGCTTTATAGTTTGCAATGTCTGCAAACCATGACACCTTCTGAATGGCAAAGAGTTGCTCATCGAAAAGGTTTCAGAGATCTCAGTGAGGGGTAGAGACATCCCTTCTACTGGTTCTATCCGGGACAGGTGATCTGCTACTTGATTCTCTGTCCCTTTTCTGTCTCTTATTTCTATATCAAACTCTTGTAGAAGCAACACCCATCTTATAAGCCTGGGTTTTGAATCCTGCTTTGTAAGTAGATATTTAAGAGCAGCATGGTCAGTGTACACAATCACTTTTGATCCTACCAAATAGGATCTGAACTTGTCAATGGCATAAACCACTGCAAGCAATTCCTTTTCTGTGGTTGTGTAATTTTTTTGCGCGTCATTTAGAACACGGCTAGCGTAGTAAATGACGTGAAGAAGCTTGTCATGCCTCTGTCCCAATACTGTACCAATGGCATGGTCACTGGCATCACACATTAGTTCAAATGGTAATGTCTAGTCCGGTGAATAAATGACAGGCGCTGTGACCAGCTTAGCCTTCAGAGCCTCAAAGGCCTGCAAACACTCTTGTGTCAAAGACAAATGGTGTATCAGCAGCTAACAGGTTACTCAGAAGTTTTGCAATTTTTGAAAAACCCTTTATAAACCTCCTGTAGAATCCTGCATGTCCCAGAAAACTTCTGATTGCTTTAACATTGGTGGGTGGTGGTAATTTTTTGATTACCTCCACCTTAGCTTGATCCACCTCTATGCCTTTGTTCAAAATTTTGTGTCCAAGGACAATTCCTTCAGTCACCTTAAAGTGACATTTCTCCTAGTTTAAAACCAGGTTGGTCTCTTGGCACCTTTTCAGAACAAGTCCTAGATGGTCAAGACAGGAGCTGAATGAATCTCCAAATACTGAGAAGTCATCCATGAAGACTTCCAGAAAATTTTCTACCATATCAGAGAAAATAGAGAACATGCATCTCTGAAAGGTTACTGGTGCATTACACAGACCAAATGACATCCTTATGTAGGCAAATACTCCAGATGGATATGTGAATGCTGTTTTCTCTTGATCCTGGGATCTACTACAATCTAGTTGTAGCCTGAGTAGCCATCCAGAAAGCAATAATAGTCATGACCTGCTAGCCTTTCTAGTATTTGGTCTGTGAAGGGTAAAGAAAAATGATCCTTTCTGGTGGCTGTATTGAGTCTTCTGTAGTCAATACACATACGCCACCCTGTAACTGTTCTTGTAGGAACCAATTCATTTTTTTTCATTATGAACCATTGTCATACCTCCCTTTTTGGGTACAACTTGGACAGGACTCACCCAGGGGCTATCAGAAATGGGATAAATAATCCCAGCCTCTAGTAATTTAGTGACCTCTTTCTGCACACCTCCTTCATGGCTGGATTCAGCCGCCTTTGTGGTTGAACCACTAGTTTGGCATTATTCTCCAGTAGGATCTTGTGCATGCATCTGGCTGGGCTAATGCCCTTGAGATCACTAATGGACCACCCAAGAGCTGTCTTGTGTGTCCTTAGCACCCGAATTAGTGCTTTCTCTTCCTGTGGCTCTAAGGTAGAGCTTATGATTACAGGAAAAGTTTCACCTTCTCCCAGAAATGCATATTTTAGGGATGGTGGTAGTAGTTTGAGCTCAGGTTTAGCAGGTTTCTCCTCTTCCTGAGAAATTTTCAGAGGTTCTCGTATTTCCTCTGGTTCCTCCAGATCAGTCTGAACATCTTTAAAGATATCCTCTAGCTCTGATTCGAGACTCTCAGCCATATTGATCTCCTGTACCAGGGAATCAATAATATCAACACGCATGCAGTCTTTTGATGTGTCTGGGTGCTTCATTGCTTCAATAGCATTCAGCCTAAATTCATCCTCATTGACTCCCAGGGTTACTTCCCCTTTTTGGACGTTAATGAGGGTTCGTCCAGTTGCTAGGAAAGGTCTTCCTAGAATGAGAGTTGCACTCTTATGATCCTCCATTTCCAGCACTACAAAATCAGTGGGAAAGGCGAATGGCCCAACTATGACAATCATATCTTCAATCATGCCTGATGGGTATTTAATGGAGCCATCAGCAAGTTGAAGATATATCCTGGTTGGTTTGACCTCTTCAGCAAAGCCTAGCTTTCTGATAGTGGATGCAGGGATTAGATTGATACTTGCCCCAAGATCACAAAGAGCTGTCTTGGTACAGGTTCCCTCTAATGTGCATGGTATCATAAAGCTTCCAGGATCCTTAAGCTTCTCTGGTGAGCTCTTTAAAATGATTGCACTTCATTCTTCAGTGAGAAAAACTTTTTCAGTTTCTCTCCAATCCTTCTTATGATTTAAGATCTCTTTCATGAACTTAGCATAAGAGGGTATTTGCTCAAGTGCCTCTGCAAATAGAATCTTGATTTCAAGAGTCCTGAGATAGTCTGCAAAGCAAACAAATTGTTTATCCTGTTCCGCTTGGTGGAGTTTCTGAGGATAAGGTATTTTGGCTTTGTATTCTTCAACCTTGGTTGCTGTAGGTTTATTTTCTGCAGAGGTAGATTGAGAAGCCTTCTTGAGGGAGTTATTATCAGCACTTGCAAATTTCTGACCCCTCATAGACGTTTGAACACCAGGATTGGGGGCTGGATTGGCGTTTAACGCCAGATTTCCTCCCTTTTCTGGCGTTTGAACGCCAGAACTGAACATGGTTTGGGCGTCTAACGCCACTTTTTCTCCCTTTTCTGGCGTTTGAACGCCAGAACTGGGCGTCCATTGGGCGTTTAACGCCAGTTTTTCACCCCTTTCTGGTGTTTGAACGCCATAATCATTCATCTCTGGGCTCTTACTATCCTAAGAGGGATTTTGGGTAGCAGTCTGCTCATCCTCTATTATTTGTTCTTTTCTTGGCTTTCTGCTGCTTTGAGCTGAGGTATTCAATATTTTCCACTCCTTAATTGAACTGCTTGGCACTCTTCTGTTATCTGTTTTGATAACTGATGTCTTGTCTGGTCAAGTTGTGCTTCCATGTTCCTGTTAGCATCTTTAGTGTCTTGTAACATCTCTTTAAATTCTGCCAACTGTTCTGTCAGATAACATAAATGCTGATTGATTTCAGCAACTTGTTCTAGAGGACTAAGTTCAGTGGACACTGCATTAGCCTCTTATTTTATGGAGAACTCACTACTTAAGTACAGATGCTGATTTCTAGCAATTGTATCAATGAGCTCTTGAGTCTCTTCAATTATTTTTTTTCATGTGTATAGATCCACCAGCTGAGTGGTCTAGAGATATCTGAGCTTTTACTATAAGCCCGTAGTAGATGTCTAACTGCACCCATTCTGAAAACATTTCAGAGGGGCATTTCCTTAGCATCTCTCTGTACCTCTCCCAGGCGTTGTAAAGGGATTCATTATCCTCTTGTTTAAAGCCTTGGATGTCTAGCCTTAGCTGTGTCATCCTCTTAGGAGGAAAATATTGATTCAGGAATTTGTCTGACAACTGTTTCCATGTTCTTATGCTAGCTTTAGGTTGGTTATTTAACTACCTCTTAGCTTGGTCTTTTACAGCAAATGGAAACAGTAATAATCTGTAGACATCCTGATCTACTTCCGTATCATGTACTGTGTCAGTAATTTGTAAGAATTGTGCCAGAAACTCAGTAGGTTCTTCCTGTGAAAGACCGGAATACTTGCAATTTTGCTGCACCATGATAATGAGTTGAGGATTCAACTCAAAATTACTGACTCCGATGGAGGGTATACAGATACCACTCCCATATGAAGCAGTAGTGGGGTTAGCATATGACCCCAGAGTCCTTCTGGATTGTTCATTTCCACTTAGGTCTATGATGAAGAAAGGGAGATGATGTGAATTTATTTTATTATATTTGTTTATTAAGAATTTTTTTTGAAATAATAAAATAAAATAAAATAAACTAAAATAAAGAAATAATAAATAAAAAGAATTGAAAATATTTTATGAGGATTTTCGAAAGAGTGAGGAGAGAGAAAATGGTTAGGATGTTTTTGAAAAAGATATGATTTTAAAAATCTTAAAAGGATATGATTTGAAAAATTTTGACCAAGTTAACCCAAGGGATTCGAAAATTATGAGCAATTAAAGGGAAATATATTTTTTGATTTTTGAATTTTATTATGAAAGAGAAAAACACACAAAAGACACAAGACTTAAAATTTTTAGATCCAATGCTCCTTGTTTTCGAAAATTTTGGAGGAAAAACACCAAGGCACACCAAACTTAAAAATTTTAAGATCAAAACATAAAGAAGACTCAAGAACACTTTGAAGACTCACAAGAACAACAAGAACAAAAGAAAGAACACCAAACTTAAAATTTTTAGAAAACCAAAATAAAATTTTGAAAACTAAAGAAAAATTAACAAGAGAACACCAAACTTAAAATTTGGCACAAGATTTAATCAAAGAAAAATTATTTTTAAAAAATATTTTAGAAAGGAAGACTCAAAGGGGCAACTATTCCCAAGAAAATAGACACACTCAGCAAATGCAAGAATTGAACAGATAAAAACTATTTTTTTAGGTGACAAAAACACAAAGGACACCAAACTTAGAACATGCAACTAGACTCAATGAGAAACTAACAATTAATGAAGAAAAATAATATTTTTGAAGAAATTTTTTTTTGAAAAGAACGTAAAAGACTCTAAACCAAAAAGACAAAATTTTCCTAATCTAAGTAATAAAATAAACCGTCAGTTATTCAAACTCGAACAATCCCCGGCAACGGAGCCAAAAACTTGGTGCACGAAAATTAGAATCACATTATGTAATTCCGCACAACTAACCAGCAAGTGCACTTGGTCGTCCAAGTAATACCTTACGTGAGTAAGGGTTGATCCCACGGAGATTGCCGGCTTGAAGCAAGCTATGATTATATTATTATTCTTAGTCAAGATATCAATAGGGTTCTTTAGTTTTAATTGTAAAAAGTGAAAGAGCATGAAATGAATATTTGTTACGCAGTAATGGAGAACGGGTTGGAGTTTTGAAGATGCTTTGCCCGTTGAATTTCTGCTTTCCTACTGTCTTTCTCTTCACGCATGCAGGTATCCTTCCATGGCAAGCTGTATGTTGGTGGATCACCATTGTTAATGGCTACTAGCCGTTCTCTCGGTGAAAAGGGTCCATGTACATGGCTAATCATCTGTTGGATCTCACTAATGTTGGAATAGGATCCATTGATCCTTTTGCGTCTGTCACCACGGCCAGCATTCATGAGTTTGAAGCTCGTCACAGTCACCCCTTCCCGGATCCTACTCGGAATACCACAGACAAGGTTAAAATTTTGGATCTCAGGAATGCTGCCAATTGATTCTAGCTTATACCACGAAGACTCTGATCTCACGGATTTGAATGCTCTGTTGTCAGGAGAGGCAGTCAAACTCGTGAGCCAGGAACCCAAGAGACATCCATTCAATCTAAGGTAGAACGTAAGTGGTTGTCAGGCACGCGTTCATAGGTTGAGAATGGTGATGAGTGTCACGGATCATCACATTCATCATTTTGAAGTGTGAATGAACATCTTAGAATAGAAATAAGCGAGATTGAATAGAAAACAGAAATACTTGCATTAATTCATCGAGACACTGCAGAGCTCCTCCCATCCAACCATGGGGTTTAGAGACTCATGCCGTCAAAGGTACAATTTCAGATGTAAAAATGTCATGAGGTACAAAATAAATCTCTAAAAGTAGCTTTTATACTCAACTAGTAACCTAGGTTTACAGAAAATGAGTAAACTAAGATAGACAGTGCAGAAATCCACTTCTGGGACCCACTTGGTGTGTGCTGGGACTGAGCATTGAAGCTTTCACGTGCATAGACTATTCTTGGAGTTAAACGCCAGTTTGTAACCTATTTCTGGCGTTTAACTCTGCTTTACAACTTGTTTCTGGCGTTTGACGCCAGAATAGAACAGAAAGATGGCGTTAAACACCAGTTTGCATCGTCTAAACTTGAGAAAAGTATGAACTATTTTATATTGTTGGAAAGCCCTGGATGTCTACTTTCTAACGCAATTGAGAACGCACCATTTGGATTTCTGTAGCTCCAAAAATTCCACTTCGAGTGCAGGAAGGTCAGAATCCAACAGTATCACTAGTCCTCTATCAGCCTCTGAATCAGATTTTTGCTCAGGTCCTTCAATTTCAGCCAGAAAATACCTGAAATTATAGAAAAACACACAAACTCATACTAAAAACTATATTAAAACACCCCAAAAAGCATATAAAATATCCGCTCATCAGTCACCATTTAACAGGAACTCATATGCCATCTTAGTGTTTGTTGTGGGCATGGAGAATGTAATAGAATTGGTGAATTATTGTCATAATAGTCCATGTGGCATACCATAACCTAAAGGCCTACTTACTTTTCTAATACATGGTGCATGCAAAAAATGTAGGAAGCTTTCAAAAGCTATAAAACTAATATCTCAACACACAATTCCTTATACTAGAAACTAAGGTGAATTATAGCTTGCACCTGTCAACATGAGGAGAAAGATGCTTCTCGTCTTTTTTGCAGTGCTGTCCCATTTCATGGAGTGCCCCGTGTTGAAGATGAGCAACGAGGTGGCATGTGTCAAGGTTACGTTTATAGGACCGGTGAATGGTGGGAGTGGTATATGAGTAAAATTTTATTTTAGCTCCCAATGGGGTATGGTTTATAAATGTTAAAAATTCATGAGTAGGGGCTGAAATCCGATTTTGAGTGGACTACCGTTTTTGTTTTGGGTTTTTTTGGGATGTATAATGTAGAAAATTTTGTGAGCTTATTTTTTTTTAATCCAAAAATTATTAAATTACAAAGGTGAATTGTAACACCTTAATATTCAAATCCTTATGCTCGAGTCATAAGTCAATGATATTACGGTGGTACGACTCTCAGGTGGATTTTTAATATATAAACATAGGTAATTTCGAAAGGAGTATTAATCGAGAAGCCTGAAAAGAGTAGAAATAAAATCGCGAAGACGTATCACTCACGATTCGACAACGAAAAGATAAAACGTGAAGCCGAAAGCGATATATGGACAAGGCATGAAGGAGATTAAGAGATAGATAACAGATAGATATATATAACATAAGTAAATAGCCACTAGTCGCGACCCGCGAAGTTTAGGCCGACTAGGGTACAGTATGAAAGTAACTGACAACAGTACATCCTATTCTCTCCCAAAGGAAACATAAGAGCCTCTATAGGCAAGTTCCAAAAGAGTTCAACACATAATATAATCTTTTCAAAACAAAGGTGGAGAGATTCTAAGGAAAACACAAAGTAGAGAAAATAAAGATCTTCGCCGACTCTCAGACGAACCACAGCTCACTTCTGAGCACCTGGACCTGTATCTGAAAAACAAGAGATATATACGGAATGAGAACCCCGGGCCCATGGGTTCCCAGTACGGTAAAAGTGCCAAATAAATACAATGCACTGCAATAAAACTCACTAAGCATCCTAAACTCCTTTTCACCAAGTATCCAACCTAGATTCTCACTAATCCATAAATATGCATCTGACGTAAGGGGATACTAAATCTAGTTCATGTTACACATGTTTCCCAACTCGCTGATTCTTCCACGAATCAGACTCAGAATCATAAGCAAAACCATCACCAGTTGTTCTGCCTCAGCAACTCTATATCAATACATCATACCCACGCCTAGAGCTAGTGAAATCACATCACTGCGTCTACCCAAAGGGCTCAAATGATCTCATTCAAAAATCATCATCATCATGCAATCGCATTATCAATTCATCTCATCAAGAACAGCCCCCAACATCCACCGACACCATCATGAGGGATTTCTCAGTTGTTCAAACACAAGCAATACAGACAAGTAATACACAAATAAGGTACAAGTAGAGCAAGTAGCACGTAATCAGGTAACATAGCATATATGA
>NC_029780.3:97715245-97715814 GCF_000817695.3 Arachis duranensis
TCTGACCTGGAGCAAGTGGGACGAACCACAACCCTTGCTACTACCCAGGTACATAAACATTAACCCGGAGCAAGCGGGACGAACCACAATTCTTGCTACTGCCCAGGTATCTCAAACATATATTCATTCAATCTCAATTCATATTATCAATCCTCATTGTTATCAAATCTCAAACATTAACCTGGAGTAAGTGGGACGAACCACAACCCTTACTACTACCCAGGTATCACAAATACATTCATTCAAAACTCCATAATTAAACTCATTTATCATAAACATCCTTTTCCTTCTCACACCCGGAGCAAGTGGACAACGCCACTGCCTACTACCCGGGGTTACACATCACATTTCAACATCTTCCATTATTATCCATTTAACACATTCATTCATTAATCATATATGCAATTATTCTCAGCCATAATCAATAATGGCTTTACCGTGACCCGGCAATAACTCAGCCATCCGGCTCATGGTCCAATCAAGAACCAGCCATTTATCAATAAATATAGCCTTTCGGCTCATGGCATACACGGTACTCCTACCGTCATCCTCCATATCTCATATAATCA
>NC_029780.3:97715919-97716729 GCF_000817695.3 Arachis duranensis
TTGCTAGGCATATCATAATGATTTAATACATAAGGGGTGAGATCGGAGGCTTAGAAGTATGAGATTTGACTTTTAAAACTCAAAAATCAACTTTGGCATGAAAGCATGTCCACGCGTACGCGTACTCCACGCGCACGCGTGGATGGCCACAAAACTCAACGGCGCATATGCGCCATTCACGCGGACGCGCGGATTAAAAAAAAATAGACAACGACGCGTACGCGTCAGCCACGCGTACGCGTGGGTGCATTTGCGCCCCAGGCACAAAACTGGCACAACTCTGGCACAACTCTCGGGAAAATGGCTGGGCATTGGGTGCAGCGCATCGACGCTCACGCGCACACCATGCGCACGCGTGGATGGTGCCTTCTCGAAGAACGACGCATACGCGCCAAGTGCGCCTACGCGTGGAGGGTCATTCTGCTAAAAGTTTTCTAAGTTAAAAGCTGCAGAATTCAGAGTTTCAACCCCCAATCTTCCGACGGACATAAACAGATTTGGTACAAAACAGAGATCCGTAGTCCAAGTTATGTCCCGTCAAAGTATGCCCAAAAACCATATTTTTCATACAAAACCACAAAGTGCCATTTTCAAAACAAGTCATTTTCAACTCTTTTCAAGATCAACCAAAACATGCTAGTTTCAACCCTTTTTGAAATCAATCAAAATATACCAAAATCAACATCAAGCCTCCTCAACTCATACATTAACACTTTACCATGATGCACAAAACTGCCATATAACCATTTTTACCCATCTCAAACAAATGGCTAAATTACAAACACATTAACATGTCATACATCTTTCCTC
>NC_029780.3:97717604-97720991 GCF_000817695.3 Arachis duranensis
GCTCGTCAATCGGAGTTCCGTAGCTCAAGTTATGGTGATTTGAAGATCGAAGAGAGTTAGGTTTTCTCTCTTCTCTTCTCTCTTCTTAATTCAGCGCCCCAACCCTTCTTTTTAGGGTAAAATGAGCTGAAATGCTCCTAACTAATGTTTATATATGTTGGGTCTTGGGCCCACTTAGGCCCGGTTCACTTATTTTTGTCCGTTGGCCCAATTTTGGGCCAAAACCTTTAAGATTAGCGCTCCAAATCGCACTTTAAATATTTCTACCCCCCCTAATCATAATTCCTCATTTCTTAATCTTATTTACTCATAATCAATTTTCTCAGCTGCAGTACCAGACAGGTCTCAGCCGGTACTGTCGGTCAAAATTCCACTGCGCGCTTTTACGCAGAAAACTATGTCTTCTGACTCGGAAAAATTCACTGAATCCAAATATTATATTTAAATCATCAAATTCCAATTGCCAAATATTCCAATCATATTCGCTCCTACTTAACTCATTATTTAATTAATTTCGGTTAGACCGGGTATTACATGAATGAAAAAAAATTTCAAAAACGAAAATGACTTGCAAGAACCCAAACTTAAAAGTATATGTTGAAACCCTTAAAAAGCATGCACCTAATTTTGAATGGAGTTGAAATGTTATATATAGACGCATTCAGTTCATATTGTAAGAGTTCAATCTGAAAGATAAGAGAAATGGAGGAGAATATGCAACGATTCATATTCTTTGCTATTACAAAGGATCATAAGCCCGGTGTACACACGAGTTGGGAGGAGGCAAACCAGCAAGTTGTAGATTTTACCTTCCCTGAGTTTCATGGATTCAATAGCTTGGAACACGCATGTTTGTTCTTCGAAGTGAGGATATTGTCCATTTGTTCTGAGAAAGACGGTAGTGGTGAAACTGGCAGAGTTAGGCGCGATGGAGTCGGAAGGAAGAAAGCGGCTACCTCCGGCGGAGGCAATCGTTGTCAGCCAATCATATCATGTAAGTTTCATGAAATTACTTTAATTTTTTTTATTAAGAAGTGTATTTATGAAATTATTCAATGTGATTTCATTCAATTTGGAGATTTGTAAGTGTTGTTTATTCTAGACATTTTATGTTTTATTATTATTCTTTTTAGGATTGAAAATTAATTTATTTTTGGGATTTTTTTGTGCCATGAATGTGAAAAAGAGCTTCTTGTAATTTCAGCCGAGGAGCTTAATGCGGAGTTTGCAATTGTGAGCAGCATGGAGGAGTGGTTGCTGAAAGTTTGCCTAGATGCAAAGCTTCCTTACCACGGTTTTTGCAAAGTGGAACGATTTGTTAGAGACCAAGGGCCATTCTTTGGCTTCATGACTGCTATTCCTAGTCATCCATTTGAGATAGAGTTGCACGCAACTGGTCGTTTTGATAGTGGAAAAAGATGCAAGAGAAGATGCTACTTATGAGATGCTATGCATCGTGCTTGATGTAACTGGAAAAGAGATTTGGGATTATAACTACACAAAGGCAAAGCTTCTTGGCGACTCAAATAATGCACTTCGAGCCAAAGTAAGCCAACTGGAAAAATCTTACGAGAAGCTGAAGGCCAATTACGAATTACTTGTATGACGTTGGTGCACAAAATTGTGATCATCACAATGGCGCCAAAAACTTGGTAGCGCTCTCAAACGTGAATCACACTTTGTCACAACTCCGCACAACTAACCAGCAAGTGCACTGGGTCATCCAAGTAATACCTTACGTGAGTAAGGGTCGATCCCACGGAGATTGTTGGTATGAAGCAAGCTATGGTCATCTTGTAAATCTCAGTTAGGCAGATTCAAATGGTTATAAAGGTTTCAAAAATAATAATAAATAAAGCATAAAATAAGATAGAGATACTTATGTAAATCATTGGTAGAAATTTCAGATAAGTGTATGGAGATTCTGTGTTCCTTCTGAATCTCTGCTTTCCTGCTGCTTTCATCCAATCTTTCTTACTCCTTTCCATGGCAAGCTGTATGTAGGGCATCACCGTTGTCAATGGCTACTTCCCATCCTATCAGTGAAAAAGGTCCAAATGCTCTTGTCACAGCACGGCTAATCATCTGTCGGTTCTCGATCATGTCGGAATAGATCCATTGATTCTTTTGCGTCTGTCACCACGCCCAACAATCGCGAGTTTGAAGCTCGTCACAGTCGTTTAATCCCTGAATCCTACTCGGAATACCACAGACAAGGTTTAGACTTTCTGGATTCTCAAGAATGGCCGCCAATATTTCTAGCTTATACCACGAAGATTTTGATTAAGGAATTAAAGAGATACACGCTCGGTCTAAGGTAGAACGGAAGTGGTTGTCAGTCACGCGTTTATAGATGATAATGATAATGAGTGTTACGGATCATCACATTCATCATGTTGAAGTGCAACGAATATCTTAGAACAAGAATAAGCTGAATTGAATAGAAAATAGTAGTAATTGCATTAAAACTTGAGGTACAGCAGAGCTCCACACCCTTAATCTATGGTGTGTAGAAACTCCACCGTTGAAAATACATAAGTGATCAAGGTCCAGGCATGGCCGAATGGCCAGCTCCCAAAGTCTAAGAACTACATGTTTGAAGATAGATACCAAGATGTCTAATACAATAGTAAAATGTCCTATTTATACTAGACTAGTTACTAGGGTTTACAGAAATAAGTCTAAATGCAGAAATCTACTTCCGGGGACCACTTTGGTGTATGCTTGGGCTGAGCTTGAGCTTTACACATGCAGAGGCTTCGTTTGGAGTTAAACACCAAGTTGTAACGTGTTTTTGGCGTTTAACTCTGGTTTGTGACGTGTTTCTGGCGTTTTACTCCAGAATGCAGCATGGAACTGGCGTTGAACGCCAGTTTGCGTCATCTAAGATCGAACAAAGTATGGACTATTATATATTTCTGGAAACCTCTAGATGTCTACTTTCCAACTCTGTTGATAGCACCCAATTTGGAGTCCTGTAGCTCCAGAAAATCTATTTCGAGTGCAGGGAGGTCAGAGTCCAACAGCATCAGCAGTCCTTTGTCAGCCTCCTATCAGATTTTTGCTCAGGTCCCTCAATTTTAGCCAGAAAATACCTGAAATCACAGAAAAATACACAAACTCATAGTAAAGTCTATAAATGTGAATTTTTCATAAAAACTAATGAAAACATCCCTAAAAGTAGCTAGATCCTACTAAAAACTACCTAAAAACAATGCCAAAAAGCGTATAAATTATCCGTTCATCACAACACCAAACTTAAATTGTTGCTTGTCCCCAAGCAATTGAAAATTAAATAGGATAAAAAGAAGATAATATACTATAAATCCCAAAATATCAATGAATATTAGTTCTAATTAGATGAGCGGGACTTGTAGCTTTTTGCTT
>NC_029780.3:97721002-97727292 GCF_000817695.3 Arachis duranensis
GTACATAAATGCCACAGACACATGATTGGGTGAACCTTTTCAGATTGTGACTCAGCTTTGCTAAAGTCCCCAGTTAGAGGTATCCAGAGCTCTTAAGCACACTCTTTTTGCTTTGGATCATGACTTTAACCACTCAGTCTCAAGCCTTTCACTTGGACCTCCATGCCACAAGCACATGGTTAGGGATAGCTTGATTTAGCCGCTGAGGCCTGGATTTATTTCCTTGGGCCCTCCTATCCATTGATGCTCAAAGCCTTGGATTCTTTTTTTACCCTTGCCTTTTGGTTTTAAGGGCTATTGGCTTTTTCTGCTTGCTTTTTCTTTTTCTTTTATATTTTTCGCCAATTTTTTTCGCAAGCTTCTTCTTTTTCACTGCTTTTTCTTGCTTCAAGAATCAATTTCATTATTTTTCAAATCATCAATAACATTTCTCTTTTTCATCATTCTTTCAAGAGCCAACAATTTTAACATTCATAAACAACAAGATAAAAAATATGCACTGTTCAAGCACTCATTCAGAAAACAAAAAGTATTGTCACCACATCAATATAATCAAACTAATTTCAAGGATGAATTCAAAACTTTTGTACTTCTTGTTTTTTTGAATTAAAAACATTTTTCATTTAAGAGAGGTGAAGGATTCATGGAATTATTCATAGTCTTAAGACATAGTTACTAAATACTAATGATCATGAAGTAAAGACACAAACATAGATAAACATGAAGCTTAAAAATCGAAAAACAGAGAAATAAGAACAAGGAATGAGTCCACCTTAGTGATGGTTGCGCCTTCTCCTTGAAGGACCAATGATGTCCTTGATCTCTTCTATGTCTCTTTCTTGCCTTTGTTGCTCCTCCCTCATTGCTCTTTGATCTTCTCTATTCTCATAGAGAATGATGCAGTGCTCTTGATGTTCCACCCTTAGTTGGTCCATGTTATAACTCAAGTCTTCTAGAGAAGTGTTGAGTTGTTCCCAATAGTTATTTGGAGGAAAATGCATCCCTTGAGGCATCTCAGGGATTCCTTGATGATGAGCTTCATCATGCATCTCTTGAGATCCATGAATAGGCTCTCTTGTTTGCTTCATCCTCTTCTTAGTGATGGGCTTTACCTCTTCAATGAGGATGTCTCCTTCTATGATAACTCCAGCTGAGTAGCATAGATGGCAAATGAGATGAGGAAAAGCTAGCCTTGCCAAGGTAGAGAACTTTTCGGCTATTTTGTAGAATTCAAGAGAGATGACTTCATGAACTTCTACTTCCTCTCCAATCATGATGCTATGGATCATGATGGCCCGATCCACAGTCACTTCAGATCGGTTGCTAGTGGGGATGATGGAGCGTTGGATGAACTCCAACCATCCTCTAGCCACAGGCTTTAGGTCCAGTCTTCTTAATTGAACCGGCTTGCCTTTTGAGTCTCTTTTCCATTGAGCTCCTTCAACACATATGTCCATAAGGACTTGGTCCAACCTTTGATCAAAGTTGACCCTTCTAGTGTAGGGGCGTGCATTTTCTTGCATCATAGGCAAGTTGAACACCAACCTTACATTTTTCGGACTGAAATCTAAGCATTTCCCCCGAACCATTGTAAGATAATTCTTTGGATTCGGGTTCATACTTTGATCATGGTTCCTAGTGATCTATGCATTGGCATAGAACCCTTGAACCATTAAGATTCCGACTTGTTGAATGGGGTTGGTCAAAACTTCCCAACCTCTTCTTTGGATCTCATTTCGGATCTCCGAATACTCATTTTTCTTGAGCTTGAAAGGGACCTCGGAGATCACCTTCTTCTTGGCCACAACTTCATAAAAGTGGTCTTGATGGGCTTTTGAGATGAATCTCTCCATCTCCCATGACTCGGAGGTGGAAGCTTTTGTCTTCCCTTTCCCTTTTCTAGAAGTTTCTCCGGCCTTAGGTGCCATCAATGGTTATGGAAAAATAAAAAGCTATGCTTTTACCACACCAAACTTAGAATATTGCTCGCCCTCGAGCAAAAGAAGAAAGAATAGAAGAAGAAGAAGAAGAAAATATAGAGGAGAGGGAGAGAGATATGTATGCAGCCAAGGGGGAGAAGAGAGGGTTGTGTTGTGTGAAAATGAAGAAGGATGGAGGGGTTTTTATAGTGAAGGGAGAGGGAGTTGGTTCGGCCATTTAGGGTGGGTTTGGGTGGGAAAGAGATTTTGAATTATGAAGGTAGGTGGGGTTTATGGGGAAGAGTGGATGGATGTGAGTGGTGAAAAGGTGATGGGAAAGAGAGATTGAGGTGATTGGTGAAAGATTTTGGGGAAGGGTGTTTATTGGATTGTATAAAAAAGAGAGAGAGGGTGAGTTGAGGTAGGTAGGGATCCTGTGGGTCCACAGATCCTGAGATGATCCTGTGGGATCCACAGATCCTGAGGTGTCATGGATTTACATCCCTGCACCAATGAGGTGTGTAAAATGCCCTCTGCATGCAATCCTGGCGTTTAACGCCAGATTGATGCTTGTTTCTGGCGTTAAACGCCAGTTCTATGCTTGTTTTGGGCGTTCAACGCCAGTCTGTAGAATGTTTCTGGCGTTGAACGCCAGCTTTCCTCAGGGTGCAATCCTGGCATTTGAATGCCAGATTGCTGCATGTTTCTGGCATTCAACGCCAGATCCATGCACTGTTCTGGCGTTGAACACCAGCCAGATGCTCCTTACTGGCGTTTAAATGCCAGTGAGCCCTTCCTCCAGGGTGTGCTATTTTTTCTGCTGTTTTTTATTCTGTTTTTAATTTTTGTATTTGTTTTGTGACTCCACATGATCATGAACCTAATAAAACATAAAAGAACGATAAAAAAATAAAAATAAAATTAGATAAATAAAAATTGTGTTGCCTCCCAATGAGCGCTTCTTTAATGTCAATAGCTTGACAGTGGGCTCTCATGGAGCCTCACAGGTGATCAGGTCAATATTGTTGACTCCCAACACCAAACTTAGAGTTTGAATGTGGGGGTTTAACACCAAACTTAGAGTTTGGGTGTGGCCTTCCCACACCAAACTTAGAGTTTGATTGTGGGGCTCTGTTTGACTCTGTATTGAGAGAAGCTTTTCATGCTTCCTCTCCATGGTTGCAGAGGAATATCCTTGAGCTTTAAACACAAGGTAGTCCCTATTCAATTGAAGGACTAGCTCTCCTCTGTCAACATCAATTACAGCTCCTGCTGTGGCTAGGAAAGGTCTTCCAAGGATGATGCATTAATCCTCCTCCTTCCTAGTGTCTAAGATTATGAAATCAACAGGGATGTAAAGGCCTTTAACCTTTACTAACACGTCCTCTACCAACCCATAAGCTTGTTTTACAGACTTGTCCGCCATTTGTAATGAGAATGTGGCAGCATGTACCTCAAAAATTCCCAGTTTCTCCATTACAGAGAGTGGTATAAGATTTATACTTGATCCCAGGTCACTCAGAGCCTTCTCAAAGGTCATGGTGCCTATAGTACAGGGTATTAAGAATTTACCAAGATCTTGTTTCTTTTGAGGTAAAGTTTGCTGAACCCATGTATCTAGTTCACTAATGAGCAAGAGAGATTGATCTTCCCAAGTCTCATTACCAAACAACTTGGCATTCAACTTCATGATGGCTCCTAGATATTGAGCAACTTGCTGTCCAGTTACATCTTCATCTTCTTCAGAGGAAGAATAGTTCTTAGTGCTCATGAATGGCAGAAGGAGGTTTAATGGAATCTCTATGGTCTCCATATGAGCCTCAGATTCCTTTAGGTCCTCAATAAGGAACTCCTTCTTGTCTGGGAGACGTCCCATGAGGACTTTCTCATTGGGATTCATGTCCTCCTCTTCCTCGTTGGATTCGGCCATATGACAATATCAATGGCCTTGCACTCTCTTTTTGGATTCTCTTCAGTATTGCTTGGGAGAGTACTAGGAGGAGTTTCAGTGACTTTCTTACTCAGCTGGCCCACTTGTGCCTCCAAATTTCTAATGGAGGACCTTGTTTCACTCATGAAACTTAAAGTGGCCTTAGACAGATCAGAGACTATGTTTGCTAAGCTAGAGGTACTCTGCTCAGAATTTTCTGTCTGTTGCTAAGAAGATGATGGAAAAGGCTTGCTATTGCTGAGCCTGTTTCTTCCACCATTATTAAAGTCTTGTTGAGGCTTTTGTTGATCCTTCCATGAAAAATTTGGATGATTGCTCCATGAAGAATTATAGGTGTTTCCATAAGGTTCACCCATGTAATTTACCTCTGCTATTGCAGGGTTCTCAGGATCATAAGCTTCTTCTTCAAAAGATGCCTCTTTAGTACTGTTGGATGCATTTTTCCATCCATTCAGACTTTGAGAAATCATGTTGACTTGTTGAGTCAACATTTTGTTCTGAGCCAATATGGCATTCAGAGCATCAATTTCAAGAACTCCCTTCCTCTGAGGCATCCCATTACTCACAGAATTCCTCTTAGAAGTGTACATGAACTGGTTAATTGCAACCATGTCAATGAGTTCTTGAGCTTCTGTAGACGTTTTCTTTAGGTGAATGGATCCACCTGTAGAATGGTCCAGTGACATCTTAGAGAACTCAGATAGACCATAATAGAATATATCTAAAATGGTCCACTCTGAAAGCATGTCAGAAGGACACCTTTTGGTCATCTGCTTGTATCTTTCCCAAGCTTCATAGAGGGATTCACCATCTTTTTGTTTGAAGGTCTAAACATCCACTCTAAGCTAGCTCAGCTTTTCAGGAGGAAAGAACTTAGCCAAGAAGGTCGTGACCAGCTTGTCCCAAGAGTCCAGGCTATATTTAGGTTGTGAGTCCAACCATGTTCTAGCTCTGTCTCTTACAGCAAAAGGGAAAAGTATGAGCCTGTAGACTTCAGGATCTACTCCATTAGTCTTAACAGTCTCATAGATCTGCAAGAACTCAGTTAAAAACTGATAGGGATCTTCTGATGGAAGTCCATGGAACTTGCAGTTCTGTTGTATTAGCGCAACTAGTTGAGATTTCATCTCAAAATTGTTTGCTCCAATGGCAGGGATTGAGATACTTTTTCCATCAAACTTGGAAGTAGGTGTAGTATAGTCACCAAGCATCCTCCTTGCATTATTGTTGTTGGGTTTGGCTGCCATATCCTTTTCTTGTTCAAAAATTTCAGTAAGATTGTCTCTGGATTGTTGTATTTTAGCTTCTCTCAGTTTTCTCTTCAGAGTCCTTTCAGGTTCAGGATCAGCTTCAACAAGAATGTCTTTTTCCTTGTTCTTGCTCATATGAAAAAGAAGAGAATACAAAAGGAAGAGGAATCCTCTATGTCAGAGTATAGAGATTCCTTTATGTTAGTAGAAGAATAAAGGAATAGAAGAAGGAAAATAGTTAAGAATCCAAACACAAAGGGGAAGATAGGTTCGAATTCTTGAGATGAAGAGAAGTGTTAGTAAATGAACGAATAAATAGAAAGAGATGAGAGAGAGGGGTTTTCAAAAATTAACTTAAAATAAAAGAAATTTTTTTTTGTTTTTATTTTAAATTAAAGTTAAAATTTGAAAACTAAGAGAAGGAATAAAATCAAAATTAGAATTTGAAATAATTAGTTAATTAAAAGAATTTTGAAAAAGAGGGAGATGATTTTTGAAAATTAGAGAGAGAAAAGTAGTTAGGTGGTTTTAAAAAAGATAAGAAACAAACAAAAAGTCAATTAGTTAGTTGAAAAAGATTTGAAAATAAATTTTGAAAAGATAAGAAGTTAGAGAAGATATTTTTGAAATCAAATTTTTGAAAAAGATAAAAAGATATGATTGAAAAAAAAGATTTAATTTAAAAAGATATGAAGGAAAAGATATTTTGAAAAAGATTTGATTTTTAAAGTTAAAATTGATTACTTGACTAATAAGAAACTAAAAGATATGATTCTTGAATTTAAAGATTGAACCTTTCTTAACAAGAAAGTAACAAACTTCAAATTTTTGAATCAATCACATTAATTGTTAGTAAAGTTTTCGAAATTTTGAAATAAAAATAAGAAAAAGATTTTGGAGTTAAATTTTAAAAATTTTCGAAAAATAAGAAGAAAAATGAAAAAGATTTAATTTTTGAAAAAGATTTTAGAAAGATAAGATTTTTAAAATTGAAAATTTGACTAGACTTATAAGAAATAGTTAAGTTTTAAAAAAATTTGACTAAGTCAACTCAAATTTTCGAAATTTTGAGAAAAATAAGGAAAATATATTTTTTATTTTTGAATTTTTAATGAGGAGAGAGAAAAACACCAATATGACCCAAAACATGAAAATTTTGGATCAAAACAC
>NC_029780.3:97727489-97735148 GCF_000817695.3 Arachis duranensis
ACAAGATCAAACAAGAAGACTTACCAAGAACAACTTGAAGATCATGAAGAACACATGCATGAATTTTTGAAAAAAAATGCATAAATTTTAAAAACATGCAATTGACACCAAACTTAAAAATTGACACTAGACTCAAACATGAAACACAAAATATTTTTAATTTTTATGATTTTATTGATCTTTTGTTTTTATGTTATATTTTTTTCGAAAACATATAGGAAAAATAAAATAAGAAATTCAAAATTTTTAATAAGAATTCCAGAAATCTTTGCAATATTAGTCTAAAGCTCCAGTCCAGGAATTAGACATGGCTTAATAGCCAGCCAAGCTTTTTGTGAAAGCTTCTGTCCAAAACACTAGACATGGCCAATGGCCAGCCAGGATTTAGCATACAAATCAGACATTCAACAGATGATACTTCATCCAACTTCATATACTGATAAGGGGAAGCCTCAATCCAATTGAATTAGACATGGCTTTACAGCCAGCCGAGCTTCAACATGCTTCATGAAACACTATAATTCATTCTTAAAAATTTAGAATAATTTTTCGAAAATAGAAGTAAAAATTTTTTTTGAAAGATTTTTGAAAATTTTTTGAAAATAAAACAAAAAGAAAATTACCTAATCTGAGCAACAAGATGAAACGTCAGTTGTCTAAACTCGAACAATCCCCGGCAACGACGCCAAAAACTTGGTGCACGAAATTGTGATCATCACAATGGCGCCAAAAACTTGGTAGCACTCTCAAACGTGAATCACACTTTGTCATAACTCCGCACAACTAACCAGCAAGTGTACTGGGTTGTCCAAGTAATACCTTACGTGAGTAAGGGTCGATCCTATGGAGATTGTTGGTAAGAAGCAAGCTATGGTCATCTTGTAAATCTCAGTTAGGTGGATTCAAATGGTTATAAAGGTTTCGAAAATAATAATAAATAAAGCATAAAATAAGATAGAGATACTTATGTAAATCATTGGTAGAAATTTCAGATAAGTGTATGGAGATGTTGTGTTCCTTCTGAATCTCTGCTTTCCTGCTGCTTTCATCCAATCCTTCTTACTCCTTTCCATGGCAAGCTGTATGTAGGGCATCACCGTTGTCAATGGCTACTTCCCATCCTCTCAATGAAAAAGGTCCAAATGCTCTTGTCACAGCACGGCTAATCATCTGTCGATTCTCGATCATGTCAGAATAGAATCCATTGATTCTTTTGCGTCTGTCACCACGCCCAACAATTGCGAGTTTGAAGCTCGTCACAGTTGTTCAATCCCTGAATCCTACTCGGAATACCACAGACAAGGTTTAGACTTTTCGGATTCTCAAGAATGGCCACCAATAATTCTAGCTTATACCACGAAGATTCTGATTAAGGAATCCAAGAGATACACGCTCGGTCTAAGGTAGAACGGAAGTGGTTGTTAGTCACGCGTTCATAGGTGAGAATGATGATGAGTGTCACGGATCATCATATTCATCATGTTGAAGTGCAATTAATATCTTAGAATAAGAATAAGCTGAATTGAATAGAAAATAGTAGTAATTGCATTAAAACTTGAGGTACAGCAGAGCTCCACACCCTTAATCTATGGTGTGTAGAAACTCCACTGTTGAAAATACATAAGTGATCAAGGTCCAGGCATGGCCGAATGGCCAGCCTCCAAAGTCTAAGAACTACACGTTCAAAGATAGATACCAAGATGTCTAATACAATAGTAAAATGTCCTATTTATACTAGACTAGTTACTAGGGTTTACAGAAATAAGTCTAAATGCAGAAATCCACTTCCGGGGCCCACTTTGGTGTGTGCTTGGGCTGAGCTTGAGCTTTACACGTGCAGAGGCTTCTTTTGGAGTTAAACACCAAGTTGTAACATGTTTTTGGCGTTTAACTCTGGTTTGTGACGTGTTTCTGGCGTTTTACTCCAGAATGCAGCATGGAACTGGCGTTGTCGCCTAAGCTCGAACAAAGTATAGACTATTATATATTGCTGGAAAGCTTTGGATGTCTACTTTATAAAATCCATTTCGAGTGTAGAAAATCCATTTCGGATGTAGGGAGGTCAGAATCCAACAGCATCAGCAGTCTTTTGTCAGCCTCCTATCAGATTTTTGCTCAAGTCCCTCAATTTCAGCCAGAAAATACCTGAAATCACAGAAAAACACACAAACTCATAGTAAAGTCCAGAAATGTGAATTTTGCATAAAAACTAATGAAAACATCCCTAAAAGTAGCTAGATCCTACTAAAAACTACCTAAAAACAAGGTCAAAAAGCATATAAATTATCCGCTCATCAGACGCCAATTTTAATTGTTAAGTTATGTCGAGTAGGGGTTGTGCATGTCTGTCCTTTATGTTGGTGATTAACGCGCAAAGAACTCTGTAATGCCTTTATTTTGTTGCTGAATGGCATGATTTAGTAGAGAATTTTTGAATTGCGTTGGCATGATTAATGAGCGTAGCTTATAATTGAATAAAGTACCATTGCTGTCGAAACCAATTTGTTTTTTCTATTCTTTTTTGTCGTTATTTTTGGAGGATTGTGATTGATTTAAATGTTGGCAGAGATATACCCCTAATCAGAAGAAGATTACGCTGACTATGATTTTGTCTTTTTCCTTCGACTGGTCTGGACCTGTGGTTACACAGCCCTATTGTTACAGAGTGTACAAATGAAATTTGTCCTTCGGTTGCTTTTGTAATGCATGTTCTATATGTGGTCAGGTGTCATAAATAGAGGATCAGGACCACTTCCACCCACCATCACCGTTTATGATGCGGATAAATGGATTAATGACTGAAAGAACTAAAATGATCTTTAAATAACTATATAACACTGAGATTATGACAGTTAAGCTGGAATAAGTATATGATATTATGCATAAACTGAAGATTATGTAAGATAATACAAGATATGATTAAAAACTTAACATACGAAGACATGAAAAGTAAGCCTACTAAGCCTACTTCAATGCAGGTAAGACATTGTGGTAGGTGGTTTAAGCTTAATAGGCTACTGGTGCACGAAATTGTGATCATCAACAATGGTGCCAAAAACTTGGTAGCGCTCTCAAACGTGAATCACACTTAGTCACAACTCCGCACAACTAACCAGCAAGTGCACTGGATCATCCAAGTAATACCTTACGTGAGTAAGGGTCGATCCCACGGAGATTGTTGGTATGAAGCAAGCTATGGTCATCTTGTAAATCTCAATTAGGCGGATAGTAAATGTTATGGAGTTTTCGAATAATAAATAAAGCAGAAAATAAAGATAGAGTTACTCATGTAATTCAATGGTGGGAATTTCAGATAAGTGTGTGGAGATGCATGTCCCTGTTGGATCTCTGCTATCCTACTGTCTTCCTTCAATCCTTCTTATTCCTATCCATGGCAAGCTGTATGTAGGGCATCACTGTTGTCAATGGCTACATCCCATCCTCTCAGTGAAAAAGGTCCAAATGCTCTGTCATGGCACGACTAATCATCTATCGGTTCTCGATCATGTTGGAATAGAATCTCTTGATTCTTTTGCGTTTGTCATCACGCCCAACAATCGCGAGTTTGAATCTCGTCACAGTCATTCAATCCCTGAATCCTACTCGGAATACCACAGACAAGGTTTAGACTTTCCGGATTCTCATGAATGCCGCCATCAATCTAGCTTATACCACGAAGATTCTAATTAAGGAATCCAAGAGATATGCGCCCGGTCTAAAGTAGAACGGAAGTGGTTGTCAGTCACGCGTTCATAGGTGAGAATGATGATGAGTGTTACGGATCATCACATTCATCATGTTGAAGTGCAATGAATATCTTAGAACAGGAATAGCTGAATTGAATAGAAAATAGTAGTAATTCCATTAAAACTTGAGGTACAGCAGAGCTCCACACCCTTAATCTATGGTGTGTAGAAACTCCACCATTGAAAATACATAAGTGATGAAGGTTCAGGCATGACCGAATGGCCAGCCCCCAAAACGTGATCACAGGATCAAAATATAATCCAGAAGACTAATGGTTAAAGACTCAGAATACAATAGTAAAAAGTCCTATTTATACTAGACTAGCTACTAGGGTTTACAGAAGTAGGTAATTGATGCAGAAATCCACTTCCGGGGCCAACTTGGTATGTGCTTGGGCTGAGCTTGAACTTTACACGAGCTGAGGCTTCTTTTGGAGTTGGACACCAAGTTGTAATGTGTTTTTGGCGTTCAACTCTGGTTCGTGACGTGTTTCTGGCGTTTGACTCTAGAATGTAGCATGGAACTGGCCTTGAGCGCCAGTTTAAGTCATCTAATCACGAATAAAGTATGAACTATTATATATTGCTGGAAAGCTCTGGATGTCTACTTTTTAACGCCGTTGAGAGCGAGCCATTTGGAGTTTTGTAGCTCTAGATAAATCATTTTGAGTGCAGGGAGGTCAGATTTTGACAGCATCAGCAGTCCTTTGTCAGCCTCCTTATCAGAGTTTTGCTCAGGTCCCTCAATTTCAGCCAGAAATTACCTGAAATCACAGAAAAACACACAAACTCATAGTAAAGTCCAGAAATGTGAATTTAGCATAAAAACTAATGAAAACATCCCTAAAAGTAGCTAGATTATACTGAAAACTATCTAAAAACAATGCCAAAAAGCGTATAAAATATCCGCTCATCACAACACCAAACTTAAATTGTTGCTTGTCCCCAAGCAACTGAAAATCAATTAGGATAAAAAGAAGAGAATATACTATAAATTACAAAATATCAATGAATATTAATTCTAATTAGATTAGCGGGACTTGTAGCTTTTTGCTTCTGAACAGTTTTGGCATCTCACTTTCTCCTTTGAAGTTTAGAATGATTGGCATCTCTAGGAACTTATAATTTCAGATGGTGTTATTGATTCTCCTAGTTAAGTTTGTTGATTCTTGAACACAGCTACTTTTATGGGTCTTGGCCGTGGCCCTAAGCAATTTGTTTTCCAGTATTACCACCGGATACATAAATGCCACAGACACATAGCTGGGTGAACCTTTTCAGATTGTGACTCAGCTTTGCTAAAGTCCCCAGTTAGAGGTGTCTAGAGCTCTAAAGCACACTCTTTTTTGCTTTGGATCACGACTTTAACCACTCAGTCTCAAGCTTTTCACTTGGACCTGCATGCCACAAGCACATGGTTAGGGACAGCTTGATTTAGCCGCTTAGGCTTGGATTTTATTTCCTTGGGCCCTCCTATCCATTGATGCTCAAAGCCTTGGATCCTTTTTACCCTTGCCTTTTGGTTTTAAGGGATATTGGCTTTTTCTGCTTGCTTTTTTTCTTTTTCTCTTTTTTTTCGCAAGCTTTTGCTTTTTCACTGCTTTTTCTTGCTTCAAGAATCAATTTTCATGATTTTTTAGATTATCAATAGCATTTATCTTTGTTCATCATTCTTTCAAGAGCCAACAATTTTAACATTCATAAACAACAAGATCAAAAATATGCACTGTTCAAGCATTCATTCAGAAAACAAAAATTATTGTCACCACATCAATATAATTAAACTAAATTCAAGGATAATTTTGAAATTCATGTACTTCTTGTTCTTTTGAATTAGAAACATTTTTCCTTTAAGAGAGATGAAGGATTTATGGATTTATTCATAGCCTTAAGACATAGTTACTACATACTAATGATCATGAAGTAAAGACACAAAACATAAACACACATATAGCATAGAAAACAAAAAAAACAAAAAAAATAAGAACAAGGAATGAGTCTACCTTAGTGATGGTGGCGCTTTCTTCTTGAAGAACCAATGATGTCCTTGAGCTCTTCTATGTCTCTTCCTTACCTTTGTTGCTCCTCCCCTAGTGATTTTGGTGCTCCTATCCTTAGTTGCTCCCAATAATTATGTGGAGGAACATGTATCCCCTGAAGTATCTTAGGGATTTCTTGATGAGGGAATTCCTCATGCTCTCTAGATGTGTAGTCAAATGCTTTATTACTGAGCTATGGACCCTTGAGATGAATCTCTCCATCTCCCATGACTCAGAGGTGGAAGCAATTCGGTGATGAGCTTCCTCATGCATCTCTTGGGTTCCATGAGTGGGCTCTCTTATTTGCTCCATCCTTTTCTTAGTGATGGGCTTGTCCTCCTCAATGGGGATGTCTCCTTCTATGATAACTCCAGCTGAGTAACATAGATGGCAAATAAGATGAGGAAAAGCTAACATTGCCAAGGTAGAGGGCTTTTCAGCTATTTTGTAGAATTCAAGGGAGATGACTTCATGAACTTCTACTTGCTCTCCATTCATGATGCTATGAATCATGATGGCCCGATCCATAGTAACTTTAGATCGGTTGCTAGTGGCGATGATGGAGCGTTGGATGAACTCCAACCATCCTCTAGCCACAGGCTTGAGGTCCAGTCTTCTTAATTGAACCGGCTTGGTCCATAAGGACTTGGTCCAACCTTTAATCAAAGTTGACCCTTCTTGTGTAGGGGTGTGCATCTCCTTGCATCATGGGCAAGTTGAATGCCAACCTCACATTTTCCGGACTAAAATCTAAGTATTTCCCCCGAACCATTGTAAGATAGTTCTTTGGATTCGGGTTCATACTTTGATCATGGTTTCTAGTGATCCATGCATTGGCATAGAACTCTTGAACCATCAAGATTCCGACTTGTTGAATGGGGTTAGTCAGAACTTCCCAACTTCTTCTTTGGATCTCATGTCGGATCTCTGGAAACTCATTTTTCTTGAGCTTGAAAGGGACCTCAGGGATCACCTTCTTCTTAGCCACAACATCATAGAAGTGGTCTTGATGGGCTTTGGAGATGAATTTCTCCATCTCCCATGACTCGAAGGTGGAAGCTTTTGTCTTCCCTTTCCATTTTTTAGAGGTTTCTCTGGTCTTAGGTGCCATTAATGGTTATGGAAAAACAAAAAGCTATGCTTTTACCACACCAAACTTAAAATATTGCTCGCCCTCGAGCAAGAGAAGAAAGAAAAAAAGAATAAGAAGAGAATATGGAGGAGAGTGAGGGGGAGGTGTATTCGGCCAAGGTACAGAAGAGGGGGTTGTGTTATGTGAAAATGAAGGAGAATGGAGGGGTTTATATAGTGAGGGGAGAGGGAGTGGTTTCGGCTATTTAGGGTGGGTTTGGGTGGGAAAGAAATTTTGAATTTTGAAGGTAGGTGGGGTTTATGGAAAAGAGTGGATGGATGTGAGTGGTGAAAAGGTGATAGGGAAGAGAGATTGAGGTGATTGGTGAAGGGTGTTTAGGGAAGAGTGTCATTGGATTGTGTGAAGAGGAGAGAAGGGGTGTTATGAAAAGGTGTGAGAGAGAGAGAGAAGGTAGGTGGGGATCCTATGGGGTCCACAGATCTTGAGGTGATCCTACGGGGTCCACAGATCCTGAGGTGTCAAGAATTTTTCATCCCTGCACCAATTAGGCGTGTAAAACGCCTTTGCATACAATTCTGGCGTTTAAACGCCGAAGTGATGCTCGTTTTGGGCGTTTGATGAGCGGATAATTTATACGCTTTTTGGCATTGTTTTCAGTATGTTTTTAGTATATTTTAGTTAGTTTTTAGTATACTTTTAGTAGTTTTTAGTTAAAATTCACTTTTCTGAACTTTACTATGAGTTTGTGTGTTTTTCTGTGATTTCAGGTATTTTCTGGCTG
>NC_029780.3:97737837-97738800 GCF_000817695.3 Arachis duranensis
ATTAGAAGGTGCTTGCACCAAGACAGCCCTATGTGATCTTGGAGCAAGCATCAATCTAATACCTGCATCCACTATGAAAAAGCTTGGGTTGACTGAAGAAGTCAAACCAACCCGGATATGCCTCCAACTTGCTGATGGCTCCATTAAAAATCCATCAGGCATAATAGAGGACATGATTGTCAAGGTTGGGCCTTTCGCCTTTCCAACTGACTTTGTGGTGCTGGAAATGGAGCAGCACAAGAGTGCAACTCTCATTCTAGAAAGACCTTTCCTAGCAACTGGACGAACTCTCATTGATGTACAAAAAGGGGAAGTAACCCTGAGAGTCAATGAGGATGAGTTCAAGTTGAATGCTGTAAAAGCTATGCAGCATCCAGACACACCACTTGACTGCATGGGCGCTGACATTATTGACTCCTTGGTGGAAGAGATCAATATGACTGAGAGTCTAGAATCAGAGCTTGAGGACATCTTCAAGGATGCTCAGCCTGATCAAGAAGAACCAGAGAAAACAAAGGAATTTTCAAAAATTCCTCAGGAGGAGGATAAGCCTCCCAAACCTGAACTCAAACCACTACCACCATCCCTGAAGTATGCATTTCTGGGAGAGGGTGACACTTTTCCAGTGATTATAAGCTCTTCTTTAAATCCACAGGAAGAGGAAGCACTGATTCAAGTGCTAAGGACACACAAGACAACTCTTGGGTGGTCCATAAGTGATCTTAAGGGCATTAGCCCAGCAAGATGCATGCACAAGATCCTATTGGAGGATAATGCCAAACCAGTGGTCCAACCACAAAGGCGGCTAAATCCAGCCATGAAGGAGGTGATGTAGAAAGAGGTCACTAAATTACTAGAGGCTGGGATTATTTACCCTATTTCTGATAGCCCCTGGGTGAGCCCTGTCCAAGTTGTCCCCAAAAAGGGAGGCATAACAGTGGTTCATAATGAAAAAAATGAACT
>NC_029780.3:97740358-97740835 GCF_000817695.3 Arachis duranensis
CAGAGTACTAATCAGTGATGGGGGCACTCATTTCTGCAAAAACAGCTATACTCTGCTATAGTCCGATATGGAATTAGCCACAAAGTAGCAACTCCGTATCATCCACTGACAAATGGGCAAGTTGAAGTCTCTAACAGAGAGTTAAAAAGAATCCTGGAATGGACTGTTATTGCCCGTAGAAAGGATTGGGCAAAGAGCTTGGATGATGCTCTGTGGGTATACAAAACAGCATTCAAGACTCCTATAGGAACCTATCCATACCAACTGGTGTATGGGAAGGCCTGTCATCTACCCGTGGAACTGGAACATAAAGCCTACTGGGCAACTAGGTTCCTAAACATGGATGCTCAATTAGCTGGTGAAAAAAGATTGCTCCAGCTAAATGAGCTAGAGGAGTATTTTTCTGGACTTTACTATGAGTTTGTGTGTTTTTCTGTGATTTCAGGTATTTTCTGGCTGAAATTGAGGGTCCTGAGC
>NC_029780.3:97740997-97741614 GCF_000817695.3 Arachis duranensis
CGTTGGAAAGTAGACATCCTGGGCTTTCCAGCAATGTATAATAGTTCATACTTTGCCCGAGATTTGATGGCCCAAACCGGCGTTGCAAATCAGCTTCAGAATTCTCAGCGTTTAACGCTGGAACTGGCATAAAAATTGGAGTTAAACGCCCAAACTAGTATAAAAGCTGGCGTTTAACTCCAGAAAAAGTCTCTACACATGAAAGCTTCAATGCTCAGCCCAAGCACACACTAAGTGGACCCAGAAGTGGATTTTTACGTCATTTACTCATTTCTGTATACCCTAGGTTACTAGTTCACTATTAATAGGATCTTTTGACATTGTATCTGTACCTCATGACACTTTACACATTTCTTTGTGTACCTTCTATGGCATGAGTCTCTAAACCCCATGGTTGGGGATGAGGAGCTCTACTGTGTCTTGATGGATTAATGCAATTACTATTGTTTTTCATTCAATCATGCTTGCTTCCATTCTAAGATATCACTTGTTCCTAAACATGACGAATGTGATGACCTGTGACACTCATCATCATTCTCACCTATGAACGTGTGCCTGACAATCACATCCGTTCTACCTCAGACGGGGCGCATATCTCTTGGATTCCTTAATCAGAA
>NC_029780.3:97741734-97749594 GCF_000817695.3 Arachis duranensis
GCCGTGACAGGGTGCGTTGAACATTTTCACTGAGAGGATGGGAGGTAGCCATTGACAACAGTGAAACCCTACATACAGCTTGCCATGGAAAGAGCCTTGCGTGCTTGAAGAAGAAGACAGTAGGAAGGCAGAGATTCAGAAGATAGAGCATCTCCAAAACCTCAACCTGTTCTCCATTACTGCAAAACAAGTACTTATTTCATGTTCTTTTACTTCTCACAATCAACCCTGATAATTATTAATATCCTGACTAAGATTTACAAGATAACCATAGCTTGCTTCAAGCCGACAATCTCCGTGGGATCGACCCTTACTCATGTAAGGTATTACTTGGACGACCCAGTGCACTTGCTGGTTAGTTGTGCGGGATTGCAAAAGTGTGATTGCAATTTCGTGCACCAGCGTTCAACGCCCAATTGCAGCATGTTTCTGGCGTTGAACACCAGTTCCATGCTTGTTTCTGGCGTTCAGCGCCAGCTCTCCTCAGGGTGCATTCCTGGCGTCTGAACGCCAGGATGTTGCTTGTTTCTGGCGTTCAACGCCAGATCCATGCACTGTTCTAGCGTTGAACGCCAGCCAGATGCTCCTTACTGGCGTTTAAACGCCAGTAAGTCCTTCATCCAGGGTGTGATTTTTCTTCTGCTGTTTTTTATTCTGTTTTTAATTTTAATATTTTTTTCATGACTCCACATGATCATGAACCTAATAAAACATAAAAGAACAATAAAAATAAATATAAAATTAGCTAAATAAAAATTGGGTTGCCTCCCAATAAGTGCTTCTTTAATGTCAATAGCTTGACAGTGGGCTCTTCATTGAGCCTCATAGGTGATCAGGTCAATGTTGTAGACTCCTAACACCAAACTTAGATTTTGAATGTGGGGATTCAACACCAAACTTAGAGTTTGGCTGTGGCCTCCCAACACCAAACTTAGAGCTTGATTGTGGGGGCTTTGTTTGACTCTGTACTGAGAGAAGCTTTTCATGCTTCCTCTCCATTGTTAAAGAGGAAGACCCTTGAGCCTTAAACACAAGGTAGTCCCCATTCAATTGAAGGACTAATTCTCCTCTGTTAACATCTATCACAGCTCCTGCTGTGGCTAGGAAAGGTCTTCCAAGGATGATGCATTCATCCTCCTCCTTCCTAGTGTCTAAGATTATGAAATCAGCAGGGATGCAAAGGCCTTTAACCTTTACTAATACGTCCTCTACTAATCCATAAGCCTGTCTTACTGACTTGTCTACCATTTGTAATGAGAACATGGCAGGTTGTACCTCAATGATTCACAGCTTCTCCATTTCAAAGAGTGGCATAAGATTTATACTTGACCCCAGGTCACACAGAGCTTTTTCAAAGATCATGGTGCCTATGGTGCAGGATATTACGAATTTGCCAGGATCTTGTCTCTTTTGAGGTAAAGTTTGCTGAACCCATGTATATAGTTCACTGATGAGCAAGGGAGGTTCACCTTCCCAAGTCTCATTACCAAATAACTTGGCTTTCAGCTTCATGATAGCTCCTAAATATTGAGCAACTTGCTCTCCAGTTACATCTTCATCCTCTTCAGAGGAAGAATAGTCTTCAGAGCTCATGAATGGCAGAAGGAGGTTTAGTGGAATCTCTATGGTCTCTATATGAGCCTCATATTCCTTTGGGTCCTCAATAGGGAACTCCTTCTTGCTTGAGAGACATCCCATGAGGTCTTCCTCATTGGGATTCACATCCTCTGCTTCCTCCCTAGGTTCGGCCATTTTGATTATGTCAAAGGCCTTGCACTCTCTTTTTGGACTCTCTTCAGTATTGCTTGGGAGAGTACTAGGAGGAGTTTCAGTCACTTTTTTACTCAGCTGGCCCACTTGTGCCTCCAAATTTCTGATGGAGGACCTTGTTTCACTCATAAAACTTAAAGTGGCCTTAAACAGATCAGAGACTATATTTGCTAAGCTAGAGGTGCTCTGCTCAGAATTCTATGTCTGTTGCTGAGAAGATGATGGAAAAGGCTTGCTATTGCTGAGCCTGTTTCTTCCACCATTATTAAAGCCTTGTTGAGGCTTTTGTTGATCCTTCCATGAGAAATTTGGATGATTATTACATGATGAATTATAGGTGTTTCCATAAGGTTCACCCATGTAATTTACCTCTGCTGTTGCAGGGTTCTCAAGATCATAAGCTTCTTCTTCAGAAGATGCTTCTTTAGTACTGTTGGATGCTTTTTGCCATCCATTCAAACTTTGAGAAATCATGTTGACTTGCTGAGTCAACATTTTGTTCTGAGCCAATATGGCATTCAGAGCATCAATTTCAAGAACTCCCTTCCTTTGAGGCATCCCATTATTCACGGAATTCCTCTCAGAAGTGTACATGAACTGGTTATTTGCAACCATGTCAATAAGTTCTTGAGCCTCTGCAAGCGTTTTCTTTAGGTGAATGGATCCACCTGCAGAATGGTCCAATGACATCTTAGAGAACTCAGATAGACCATAATCGAATATATCTATCATGGTTCATTCTGAAAACATGTCAGAAGGACATCTTTTGGTCATTTGCTTGTATCTTTCCCAAGCTTCATAGAGGGATTGAATCTTTTTGTTTGAAGGTCTGAACATCCACTCTAAGCTTGCTCAGCTTTTGAGGAGGAAAGAACTTAGCCAAGAAGGTCGTGACCAGCTTATCCAAGGAGTCCAGGCTATCTTTAGGTTGAGAGTCTAACCATGTTCTTGCTCTGTCTCTTACAGCAAAAGGGAAAAGCATGAGCCTGTAGACTTCAGAATCTACTCCACTAGTCTTAACAGTCTCACAGATCTGCAAGAACTCAGTTAAGAACTGGTAGGGATCTTCTGATGGAAGTCCATGAAACTTGCAGTTCTGTTGCATTAGAGCAACTAATTGAGGCTTTAGCTCAAAATTGTTTGCTCCAATGGCAGGAATTGAGATGCTTCTTCCATCAAACTTGGAAGTAGGTGTAGTATAATCACCAAGCACCCTTCTTGCATTATTGTTGTTGGGTTCGGCTGCCATCTCCTTTTCTTGTTTCAAAATTTTAGCAAGGTTGTCTCTGGATTGTTGTAATTTAGCTTCTCTTAGTTTCCTCTTCAGAGTCCTTTCAGGTTCTGGATCAGCTTCAACAAGAATGCCTTTTTCCTTGTTCCTGCTCATATGAAGGAGAAGAGAATAGAAAAAGAAGAGGAATCCTCTATGTCACAGTAAAGAGGTTTCTTACTGTTAGTAGAAGAAGAAAGGGAATAAAGAAAGGAGAATCCAAACACAAGGGTGAGGATAGGGGCAGTGATTTGAGATAAAGAGAAGTGTTAGTATATGAATGAATAAATAGAATAAGATGAGAGAGAAGTTTTCGAAAACAATTTTGAAAAGGAGTTAATGATTTTCAAAAATTAAGATAAGAGATAAAATTAAAATTAAAATTTAAAACAATTAATTAATTAAAAAGAATTTTTGAAAAAGAGGGAGGTATTTTCGAAAATTAGAGTTGAAAAAGATTTAATTTTTAAAATTAAAATTAATTACTTGACTACCAAGAAACTAAAAGATATGATTCTAGAATTTAAAGATTGAACCTTTCTTCACAAGAAAGTAACAAACTTCAAATTTTTGAATCAATCACATTACTTATTAGTTAAGTTTCAAAAATTTTGAAATAAAATTAAGAAAAGATTTTGAAAATAATTTTTTTTTGAAATTTTCGAAAATCATAAAAGAAAAATGAAAAAGATTTGATTTTTTTGAAAAAGTTTTGAAAAAGATAAGATTTTTAAATTTGAAATTTTGACTTGACTTACAAGAAATAACTAATTTTAAAATTTTTTGACTAAGTCAACCCAAATTTTTGAAATTTTGAGAGAAAAAAGGAAAATATATTTTTTTGATTTTTGAATTTTTGATTATGAGAGAGAAAAACAACAAAAATGACTCACAACATAAAAATTATGAATCAAAAACACATGATGCATGCAAGAACACTATGAATGTCAAGATAAACACCAAGAACACTTTGAAGATCATGATGAACATCAAGAACATATTTTTGAAAAAATTTTTGATGCAAAGAAAACATGCAAGACACCAAACTTAGAAATCTTTAATGCTTAGACAATATGAATGCAAAGATGCACATGAAAAACAATAAAAGAAACAAAACAAGAAAACATCAAGATCAAACAAGAAGACTTACCAATAACAACTTGAAGATCATGAAGAACATTATGAATGCATGAATTTTTGAAAAAAAAAGTGCAAGAATAAGATGAACATGCAATAGACACCAAACTTATAACTTGACTCAAGACTCAAACAAGAAACACAAAATATTTTTGGTTTTTATGATTTTATGATTTTTTTGTATTTTCTTTTATTTTTTTCGAAAAAACATATAGGAAAAGAAATTAAGAGATTCAAAATTTTTAATAAGAATTCCAGGAATCTTTCAATGTTAGTCTAAAGCTCCAATCCAAGGGTTGGGCATGGCTTAATAGCCAGCCAGCTTTAGAAGATATAAATCAGGCATGCAACAGCTGATATTTCATCCAACTCCATATACATACCCGTTATGTTGACAAGTGGAATCCTCAATCCAAAAGGATTTGGATATGGCTTTACAGCCAGTCAGGCTTCAACATGTTACTATGAAACTCTAGAATTCATTCTTAAAAATTTTGGAATAATTTTCGAAAACAAAGGGAAAAATTTTGAAAAATATTTTTGAAAACTTTTTGAAAAGAAAATAAAAAAGAAAATTACCTAATCTGAGCAACAAGATGAACCGTCGGTTGTCCATACTTGAACAATCCCCGGCAACGGCGCCAAAAACTTGGTGCACGAAATTGTGATCATCAACAATGGTGCCAAAAACTTGGTAGCACTCTCAAACGTGAATCACACTTAGTCACAACTCCGCACAACTAACCAGCAAGTGCACTGGGTCATCCAAGTAATACCTTACGTGAGTAAGGGTTGATCCCACGGAGATTGTTGGTATGAAGCAAGCTATGGTCATCTTGTAAATCTCAGTTAGGCGGATAGTAAATGTTCTGGAGTTTTCGAATAATAAATAAAGCAGAAAATAAAGATAGAGTTACTCATGTAATTCAATGGTAGGAATTTCAGATAAGTGTGTGGAGATGCTTGTCCCTGTTGGATCTCTGCTTTCCTACTGCCTTCCTTCAATCCTTCTTATTCCTTTTCATGGCAAGCTGTATGTAGGGCATCACTGTTGTCAATGGCTACATCCCATCCTCTCAGTAAAAAAGGTCCAAATGCTCTGTCATGGCACGGCTAATCATCTGTCGGATCTCGATCATGTTGGAATAGAATCCCTTGATTCTTTTGCGTTTGTCATCACGCCCAACAATCGCAAGTTTGAAGCTCGTCACATTCATTCAATCCTTGAATCCTACTCGGAATACCACAGACAAGGTTTAGACTTTCCGGATTCTCATGAATGCCGCCATCAATCTAGCTTATACCACGAAGATTCTGATTAAGGAATCCAAGAGATATGCGCCCGGTCTAAATTAGAACGGAAGTGGTTGTCAGTCACGCATTCATAGGTGAGAATGATGATGAGTATCACGGATCATCACATTCATCATGTTGAAGTGCAACGAATATCTTAGAACAGGAATAGCTGAATTGAATAGAAAATAGTAGTAATTGCATTAAAACTTGAGGTACAGCAGAGCTCCACACCCTTAATCTATGGTGTGTAGAAACTCCACCGTTTGAAAATACATAAGTGATAAAGGCTCAGGCATGGCCGAATGGCCAGCCCCCAAAACGTGATCACAGGATCAAAATACAATCCAGAAGACGTAATGGTTAAAGACTCAGAATACAATAGTAAAAAGTCCTATTTATACTAGACTAGCTACTAGGGTTTACAGAAGTAGGTAATTGATGCAGAAATCCACTTCCGGGGCCCACTTGGTGTGTGCTTGGGCTGAGCTTGAACTTTACACGAGCTGAGGCTTCTTTTGGAGTTGGACGGCAAGTTGTAACGTGTTTTTGGCGTTCAACTCTGGTTCGTGACGTGTTTCTGGCATTTGACTCCGTTGAGAACGCGCCATTTGGAGTTTTGTAGCTCCAGAAAATCCATTTCGAGTGCAGGGAGGTCAGATTCCAACAGCATCAGCAGTCCTTTGTCAACCTCCTTAAAAGAGTTTTGCTCAGGTCCCTCAATTTCAGCCAGAAATCACCTGAAATCATAGAAAAACACACAAACTCATAGTAAAGTCCAGAAATGTGAATTTAGCATAAAAACTAATGAAAACATCCCTAAAAGTAGCTAGATTATACTGAAAACTATCTAAAAATAATGCCAAAAAGCATATAAATTATCCGCTCATCATCTACTTCATAACCAGAGCTAAGTAAAGGACCAAAATGGTAATGAAAATTATAATACACGGGTACAGAATTTGTTGCCACTGCATTTGGTTAGGTCGGTTGGTTTGAAGGAAACTTGGGTGGTTGTCCGCAGGTTCATTCGGACAATCACCCTGTATGTCTTCCTCCAAAGGGAATATTCGGTCAGCAACCAGCGGTGGGTTCTGGTGAATGGTTGGTGGATGATTTTGTTAAAGTAGAAGACCATTGTCGATGAGCTGATTCTGATGAGGTAATCGTCTAGCACCGAAAAATTGTTCCCATGCCAAAGAAGCTTCCTCGAACGTGTCGTAAGACTTATGGAGGTTTCTACTGAATGCGTTAACTTGTTTATGGCAGGCTAGCCAGGTAGTATAAATATCAAGGACCCTCCCACGAAAAACAACATAGTATTTCTTGTTGGCCGTAGTGATGCGTGAGCATCTTTCCTATCTTTTCCAAGTGAATTTGCATTTGAATTGTTAAGTTTAATCAAGATTTAAATACTTTTTAGCCACTATGAATGCTACTTTGAGTTGTGTGCAATTTTGTTTATTTCAGATAGCATTCGAATGGATTTGATGGAGTTTTATAGAAGAAGAGGAAGAAAGTGGATGATGCTGTCAACCCTGACCTCCTTGAACTCTAACGGACATAACTTGAGCTATAGAAGTTCAATTGACGTGATTCTAGCGGAATTGGAAAGCTAAATTCCAGATCTTTCTAACGATATGAAATAGTATATCCTTTTTCTCCATTTTATTTGGCCTCAATGGCACCAAATTTGGAATTCTCCTAGTTTGGAGCCACACTTACCTACCCCCAGGAATGCATGGCGTGGAATTGAAGCCAAACTTGAGAAGTTTGGAGTTCGGCGCCAGTGCTAAAGAATCAGGAAGAGTGTGTGGCATTGAAGTGAAGTCAAACTTGGAATTGACTTCATGATCACCGTAATTGCTAGATTCTATACGGGTATGATGGCGCCAAACTTGGCTCAGCCCAAGTTTGGTGCCAGCTTAAGTGAATTTGGTGGTCCCCATCCGTCCAATAAGCCAGTGGTGGACGAAATTGTGATCATCAGTGTTGTATTCTTTGTTGTTGTATGGAATAATTATAATGGCTCTTTGCTATGTGTGGACACAACTCCGTTCAACTAACCAGCAAGTGTACTGGGTCGTCCAAGTAATAAACCTTACGTGAGTAAGGGTCGATCCCACAGAGATTGTTGGTATGAAGCAAGCTATGGTCATCTTGTAAATCTTAGTCAGGCAGATAATAATTGATTATGGATTTTCGAATATTAATAAATAATAAACAGAAAATGAAGATAATTAAAATAGGATAGAAATACTTATGTAAATTAATGGTGGGAATTTCAGATAAGCATATGGAGATACTGTGCCCTTTCTTTTTCTACTTTCCTACTTCTTCCTTCAATCCTTCTTACTCCTTTCCATGGCAAGCTGTATGTAGGGCATCAC
>NC_029780.3:97749839-97750495 GCF_000817695.3 Arachis duranensis
CGGATTCCCATGAATGCCGCCATCAATTCTAGCTTATACCACAAAGATTCTGTTTAAGAAATCCAAGAGATATGCGCCCGGCCTAAGGTAGAACGGAAGTGCTTGTCAGTCACGCGCGTTCATAGGTGAGAATGATGATGAGTGTCACGGATCATCACATTCATCAAGTTGAAGTGCAACGAATATCTTAGAACAGGAATAAATCGAATTGGATAGAAAATAATAGTAATTGCATTAAAATAAATTCACTCCCGGGGCCCACTTGGTGTGTGCTTGGGCTGAGCTTGAGCTTTACACGTGTAGAGGCTTCTCTTGAGGTTAAACGCCAAGTTGTAACGTATTTTTGGTGTTTAACTCTAGTTTGTGACGTGTTTCTGGCGTTTTACTATAGAATGCAGCATGGAACTGGAGTTGAACGCCATTTTGTGTAGTCAATTCCCGAATAAAGTATGAACTATTATATATTGGTGGAAAGCTCTAGATGTCTACTTTCCAACTCCGTTGAAATCACGTCATTTGGAGTTCTATAGCTCTAGAAAATCTATTTCGAGTGCAGGGAGGTCAGATTCCAACAGCATCATCAGTCCTTTGTCAGCCTCCTATCAGAGTTTTGCTCAAGTCCCTCAATTTCAGCCAGAAATTACCTGAAATCACAG
>NC_029780.3:97750588-97759589 GCF_000817695.3 Arachis duranensis
AAAACTAATGAAAACATCCCTAAAAGTAGCTTGAACTTACTAAAAACTACCTAAAAACAATGCCAAAAAGCGTATAAATTATCCGCTCATCAGCCAGCGTGATTTTATTAATTTTTTATTAAACTTTATTTTATTTTAAAATAGGAAAAGATATTATTTAGTTTTAGAAAATATATTTTACATTTATTAGGATTAAATATAAAATAGAAAAGAATCATCCCTTCGGGCTCAATCTTTTCTCTTACCTCATTCCGCACTTTACAGTTTTTCAAAATCCTAGTTTTTTTCTCTGAACCATGAGCAGCTAAACCTCCACTATTAAGGTTAGGAGCTCTGTCTATTGTATGGATTGATACTATTATTTTTCTATTTTAATTCATGTACTGATTTCTATTTCAAGAATTGTTTTCGTTCTTTATCTTATGAATTTGGGTGGAATGGAAGTATGACCCTTGTTCTAATTGAGTTCTTGTATAACTTGGAAAAGCTTTTTACTTGAACAATAGCTTGAAAATAATTTCTCCTAAATTTCTAATTATCTGGACTTAACCGGATACGTGACATATAATCCTCTTATATTTGGGTAATTAGGGTTTTGTGGCAGATAAACTAGAATTAAACCTTACCCTCTAATTGGAATCAAGTGACCAAGGAATTGGTGGTTGATGAAGGTTAGAGGAGACTAAAAAGGTCTAAGGAATTAGGGTTTAGTCACATATAGTTTACCATGAATTGAATCTTGCATGATTAAAATAGTTAGTAAGAAAAGTCAATCCGGAAGATAGATATCTCTGAAGCCTTAACTGTTTCTCCATATATACTTCACAACTTGTTTACTGCCTATTTTTTTGATTCTCTGAATTACTATTTGATGCAAATGAACTCTCAACACTCTTTTCTGTTTGTCTAACTAAGTAAATCACTTAACCATTGTTGCTTAATCCATCAATCCTCGTGGGATCGATCCTCACTCAGTTAAGGTATTACATGGTACGACCTGGTGCACTTGCCGGTTAGTTTGTGGGTTATAAAATTTGCACCAAGTTTTTGGTGCTGTTACCGGGAATTGACTGTGATTGACAACTACCAGTTATTTGATTGCTTAAATTAGGCATTTTTGCTTTAGTTTTGTTTGATTTATTTCTTTAAATTTTTTAATTTAACCTAATTTATTTCTTCTTAATATTTGAAATTAAGTTTGGTGTTGCCTCAGTTATTTGATTACTTAGATTAGATAATTTTTCTTTTTCAATTAATTTTCTTCTATTAATAAATTCTATTTTTATTTTTTTTATTATTTTATTTTTTTTATTACTTGTCATTTAATAAATAATTTAAAAAATTCTATTTTTTCTTCTTTACTTGCCTGTTTACCACATGATGCGTTTAATTCTGTTTAGTGTTTTGTGCTAAGAAAAAAATAATGGAGAGAGATCACATGGGTTATAACTCACACCCAAGGAGTAATTCATATTATTGTGGATGGAGGAACTACCCGAATTTTGGTTGGCAAAGTCAAAACCAAAGAAACCTCAGTGCTCCATGTTCTAACTATCAAGAACCACCACCTCTCTATCCATGTCAAGAACCATCATCTTTCTACTCATATCAAAAGCCACCATCTCCCTATTCATACCAAGAACCATCCTATTTTTACTCTTATCAAGAACCATCATCTCCTTCTTATTCATATCAAAAGCCACCATCTTCTTATTCATACCAAGAACCATCCTCTTTTTACTCTTATCAAGAACCATCATCTTCTTATTCATATCATGAGCCACCATCTCCTTATTCATATCAAGAACCATCAGCTCTTGAGCTTCTCATGTAAGAATACATACATGATATGAGGATGAGTGTGAAAAATATAGAGAAATATGTGGAGTTGATTATCAAGCTCTAGGAAGAGGAACAAGCAAATTCCTTCCCAAGAGATATAATACAAGATCCTATGAAAGAAAGTGAGAAAATCAATCAAAGGAAAGGTGTGTTGTGTTTCGGCAAGATGAGAGGTTGTGAGTGGAGGTTTTTATGCCAAAGACGATGGGTCTTGTGATTCGAATAAGAAATTTGTTTTGTGTTAATTTTCCAACAATTCGAAAGTATTTGAATGTAAGGTTGACAGTGATAGTAGGTTAGGTGAAAGTTGGTTATGTGGAACCAACTTGTACGGGTGGGTTGTATTTATTAAGTTGGAATGAAGCTTTGAGGATTTTTTTATATTATATTTTATGTGACATGATGGTTTAGGATTTGGGTTCTAGGGTTAGGGTTTGTGTCACATGAGGGTTTAGGGGTTAGAATTTATGGAGGAGTATTAGATAGTGTGGGTGTAGGGCTAGAATTTATTAGGATTTAGAGGTGAGGAATTATGATTTAGATTTTGGAGTTTAGGATTTAGGGTTTAGGATTTATATAATGTTATGAGTTAATGTTTAGGGTTTAGTGTTTAGGAGTTGTATGAAATTAGGGTGTAACATTTTACGGTTATAGATTAGGGTTTAGGGTGGTGGGTTAGTGTTCAGGATTTATGGTACGGGTGAAATTAGGGTTTAAGATTAAGGTTAAAGGATGTGGTTGATATGAGGGTTTGTGGTTTAGGGGTTATGTAAAGTGATGTTTTAGGGATGAGAATTTAGGGTCGTTGATAATAGTTTGGTATTAAGGTTTAAGCTTTAGGGTTTGTGGTTTCGGAGTTGGAGAAAATTAGAGTTTAGGAGTTTTATGAAATTAGAGTTAGCGTGTTGGGGTTAATGGTTTAGGGTTCAAGGTGGTGGGTTAGTATTTAGGGTTTATGATATGTGTGAAAGTATGGTTTAGGGTTAAGAGTAAATGTGGTTGAAATGAGGTTTTGTGGTTTAGAGGGTCATTTAAGGTAATGTGATGTTTTAGGGTTTAGGGTTTAGGGTTGTTGATAACGGTTTGGTGTTAGTATTTAGGGTTAGGGTTTAAATTTTATGGTTTAGGGTTTAGGAGTTGTATGAAATTAGGGTATAGCGTATATGGGTAATAGTTTAGGGTTTATGGTTTAGATTTTAGAGTTGATGGTATGTGAAAAATTAGGGTATAAGGTTAAGGGTAAAAGATGTAGCTGAGATGAGGGTTTGTGGTTTAGGAGTCATGTAAGGTAATGTGATATTTTAGGGTTGAGGGTTTAGGGTCGATGATAAAGATTTAGTATTTGTGTTTAAGATTAGGGATTAGGGTTTAGGATTCAGCACAGTAGTAAATGCATAAAATTTTAGTAGTGAGGGGCTAAAAATAACAATATATTCACATATCTAAAAATTAAAATAGATTAATCAATTTTCTAATATGTTACATAATATATTATTTTAATACTAGCATTTTGTTAAATATTTTATACCCATAAAAAGTTATTTTTCAGATAATAAAAAAATATATCTTAATATTAAAAAAATCTATAAAGGGCCTAATTTAAATGGACTAACTTTGATTTTTAAATCTAATTGTATGAGGAGACAAAAAATATATATATAATTTAAAAATCAAACAAATCACAATTTCTTTATATAAAGTTATAGAGAATGTCTTTTTTTTTTTATTAAATTGTAATTCAAATATTTATTATTTAATTACTGAATTGACACTATAATATTTATGTTTTGGTTTAGAGTTTAGGTTTAAGTTAATTCGATTTTGTTTATAAAACCAGGTGATAAAAAATAATGATCAGTATATAAATAATATGTCATGGTGACGGATTTAAATTTATTTACTTCTAATCACATGTAAGAATAAAATGAGTGAAATACATTCAGGACCTATAAAATTTATTACATAAAGAAAGTAATATAATGATGTGTTATAAGATTTATAACGTAAAGTACTTCTTAATCCTGGGTACTTGTAAAAAGCACATTTATGAATAGGAGACAGAAGTAAACAGTATAGTTTAATTATAAAATTAAGAAAAGTAAGATTTAATTTGTTAATTTAAAAAATAATTAGTTTCAAAATTTACATAATTAGTCATCGTTTATTTTTTTTATTGAGCTAATTGAATTTATTTTTAACCTTAATCCATATCAAATTGAAGAAAATACATACCGTGACGCGTAAAATTTAATAAAACATAAGTTTGTTACATAAATCTAAGTAGAAAATATTGTAATGTTTGTGGAAGATAGGAAAAATGGATTAATTAAATTAATGTATTTATTATGGAATTTAAAGTCCGGGTGAAGCGATGTGACTGTCTAATGAACCTGGTTGAAGGAATGTGACTATCCAGTGTGTATTGGATTCGAGAAGGTGAGGAGGCATGTCGTTTAGATATAAGTTTGTTGGGTGAAATAAATAGTCTGAACTCTGAAAAAAAAAAGAATCAAAGTGAATACATCTTGCAAGGAGGAAATCTGAGTTATATAGTTGCAACGATGTCGACTCCCAGCGTTGGTGACGGTACCAGTGATTTTGGAAGAAATGAGCCAGATGTCTTTTCTGGTGAATTAGGTACGTCATCGTAAATTATGTTTTTTTTGCCTTCATGCTTGTGGTGTGGTGTGGATGATCATTTTCTTTTTTCGCTTGTGAACGTTTAGATGTTGTCCACATGGTGGATCATAATGAGTTTGTCATGATGGAGGACTTGGAGCATATGCTATTTAGGGCCTGTGTTCTGCTTCAGGTAAGACCTCCAGTGTTTTTGCCTCGTGATTGCATATATGTCCAAGGAGAGCGCTACTACGGCTATCTGGTGCATGTGAAAAGCACTCCTGACAGAGTTAATTTTTTTGTATCCAGGAGGTACTCAACCGATGAACGCTTTTATATCTCTGGAGGCGCTTTTGGCAGAGACAGGAAAGAATATATTTGACTTCAATTATCAGGTGGTGTTTCATTACAAGGAATAGGTCTTGGAGTTGCAGCAGGTCTCGAGGTTGTCTATGCTGCTGAACTGGAGAAGGAGAATGCTGCGCTGAAGGAGCGGTTATCCTCTTACAAAGCCATGCACGGCCATTGCTGAAGTTAAATTTCTTGTGGTTTGTTTTAATTTTTTCTTGTGGGTTATTGATGCGTGAGCATCTTTCCTATCTTTTTCTAGTGAATTTGCATTTAAATTGTTGAGTTTAATCAAGAATTAATTATCTTTTAGCCACTATGGATGCTACTTTGAGTCTTTTGCAATTCTATTTATTTTAGGTAGCATTCGGCTGGATTTGGAGCACAAGAATTAGAGGAGATGACCAGCGAGGAGTGACGCGTGCGCCTACCTGACGCGTGCGCGTGATTTAGAGAATTGTGCAGCGACGCGTGCGCGAACTTGATGCGTACGCATGACACGCGAAGAAGACCATTGACGCGTACGCGTGACATACGCTACGTTCAAAAAACGCAGAAAACGCTGGGGGCAATTTATGGGCCCCATTTTGGCATTCAAGTAAGGCGCAGCTCTTTGCCAAGTTAGGCGCGAATCCAGTGAAGCCAAGTGGTCCCCACGTTACAAGGCACGGATTATTTAATTAATTCTGATTTAAATTTAAATTTTAAAATAGAAAAAAGATATTATTTTAATTAGATTTTAAATTAATTAGGATTAGATATAAAAGATAATATTATTCTATTCCAACTCACATTTCGCACTTGACAGTTTATCTGAATCCTAGTTTTTCTCTCTGAGTCATGAGCAACTAAACATCCACTGTTAAGGTTAAGAGCTCTGTCTATTGTATGGATTGATACTATTATTTTTCTATTTTAATTCATGTTTTGATTTATATTTCAAGAATTGTTTTCGTTCTTTATCTTATGAATTTGGGTGGAACGGAAGTATGACTCTCTTTCTAATTGAGTTCTTGTATAACTTGGAAAAGCTCTTTACCTGAACAACAGCTTGAAAACAATTTCTCCTAAATTTTAATTATCTGAATTTAACGGAATAGGTGACATATAATCCTCTTATATTTGGATAATTAGGATTTTTGTGGCATAATAACTTGAATTAAACTTCACCCCTTAATTGGAATTAATTGACCAATGAATTGGGATGAAAGTTAGAGGAGACTAGAAAGGTGTAAGGAATTAGGGTCTAGTCACACATAGTTGCCTTGAATTAAATCTTGCATGATTAAAATAAATTAATAAGAAAAGTCAATCCGAAAAATAGATAACTCTGAAGGCTTAACTGCCTTCTTCATATTGTTTTTCCCAACTTATTTACTTGCCTGTCTTTCTAATATTCTGAATTTTTTGTTAATGCTTTTGAATCTTCAAAACCATTTTCTGTTTGTCTGACTAAGCTAATCACTCAATTATTGTTACTTGATCCATCAATGCTCGTGGGATCGACCCTCACTCACCTGAGGTATTATTTGGTACGACTCGGTGCACTTGTCGGTTAGTTTGTGGTTGTAAATTCCGCACCATTTATCTCTCTGTAGTGACCGTTTTGAACTCGGTACTATTTTGGCAATACGTAATGGTTAATTTAATTTCGTTGCTTGATGATGTTACATCTGTTTATTTGCATCGTTGACTGTTTAAGAAAAAATTAATCATCGTTATAATTTTGACATCGTTTCCTTCATGGCCATGTTATATTAGTAGTTCATTGTTTGAGAAATGGTTTACTGTTTAAGGTTTAGGTGTTTAGTTAAAAGTTCAGATGAATTAACAAACCGTGTTGGGGTTTAGGTGTGCGGGTATAAGATTTAAGGGTTTAGGGTTTAATTAGGGTTGGATCTTTATTGGTGTTTACACTTTATGGTTTAAAGTTTAAGATGTACTTTGCAGGTTTTATGGTTTAAGGAGTAGGGTTTAGTATTTAGGATTTAAAGTTTAGGGTTGTGGGTTTAGTCCTACAATTATTTAAAAAAAATTAATTGTAAAATTGTATATTGTGTTCTCTTTCCAATTGGTTAGTAGATTTTTTTTAAATAGGGTTTTATAAATCATATCTAATAAAAGACATTAAACTACTATCATGTTTCGTTTAAGGATTTATAAAATGGAAGATATATAATGAAAGCCACTTATGATGTGTTATAATTTGTACACCAACTTGTTCTCCCGTAAGAACTAAATAAACAAAAACATGAAAAGCTTGTTTTTGTCCGGTAATTATTTTCTATGCAATCGGAATATTAAAGCTTTCAGGCTATTTAGTCGTGAAATTTTTTTAATTCTATTTTACTTATATATTTAACTTACTATTGTTTTATTCTTTATAAGTCTTTTGAGTTTTAGATAAAGATATTTAAAGATTCAATAATTATTATAAATTTTGTAGAAAATTTTATTTTTTTCTTCTAAGAGATATTAAAATGACACTCTTCTCCCCTCTATTTGTAAAAAATGTACATTCCTCTCCCTTATAACTTTTAAAAAACCTCCTTTTTAATCCGTTAAAATTTTTTGTGTTAACTACCATTAATTTTATTCATTTTAAAGAATAAATAATTTTTTTTACAAAAATACCCTATAGCAAAAATTATATTTTTTGTGATATCATTTTCTTTACTAAAATACCCTTTAACAAATTATCTTTTTATTGATTAAATTGTATTTTTTAAAAATATTATTTAAAAAGATTTTTAATTATTAAATTATTTTTTCCTAAGATAACTTTCAATAATTTTATAATTATTAAGGAATGAGACGTTAATTTATTAATTTTTGGACCGGGGAAAGTTTTGAGATGGAAGGTTTAGGGTTATGGTTTAGGACATAAGGTTAAATTAAATTTATATTGAAATTAACTACAAAAGGCGACAAAAAGTAATATCTAAAATACACTCTGATAGACATTGCAATTGAAATGCATTTTTTCATGATGCAAGGCTACGGAAAAAGACAAAACAAATTACTAGTGTAGTTGAAGGCACCTTTCTATAGGTCACAAACGCCATTTTGTAACGTTTGTAAGAAATACAGTGCCAAAAATTTCACTCTGGTTCGCTATAAATCATGGTAAGCAAGAAAGACTAATTAACGTGTGTTTGAGGACCACTTAACAAATCTTGAATACCCTCGCTGTCTTTCAATGAAGCCCACGAACCTATTCAATATTTTCGATGCAAGTCAGCATCCTCCGAGTTTCTGCTAAGAAACTCTATATGGCAAAAACAATCAGTAGAATGCACAGTTTGAGGTAGGTTACATGTGTAGAAACTTAATCGATATTGTCACCATTTATAGGGCAGAAGGTGTGAGCGGTGCTACGTTCGTGGTGCAAGCAACAGCTGACTCGGTGGAGATTTTGTCCCAAAAAAGTGTTGAAGCGTGCAATCCAGTGTTTGCCGTTATGCCACTGGATGTTCCCGTCAGTGGTCATGCGAGGGCGTCGATCATAGCTTCAGACACGGACGACGACTATCCCAAAAAATAGTCAACGGTGCCAGCTATGAAGAGAAAGAGGCTTTTTCGTTCTCCTTCTGATAGAGATAATCGATCAGCACCAGCTAACCGTAGCAAAGCCAGCTTGTCCACTGGCTTTGCCCACTGCAAACTCACGGGTATGCTAAGTTCAAACCAATAATTAATTGTACAATGTTTGCATAGTTGGTTCCATTGTACATCTGATGCGCGAAATTGTGAACAATACTTTTTCACAACTCTCATAATCCCCGGTCATGAACCCCAAAAACTTGGTAGCTCAATACCATGGCATTACACAACTTCGCACAACTAACCAGCAAGTGCAATGGGTCGTCCAAGTAATAAACCTTACGCGAGTAAGGGTCGATCCTACGGAGATTGTTAGTATTGAAGCAAGCTATGGTCATCTTGTAAATCTTAGTCAGGCAAACTCAAATGGTAATGGTGATGAACGAAAATAACACAAAGGTAAAGATAGAGATACTTATGTAATTCATTGGTAGGAACTTCAGATAAGCGCATGAAGATGCCTTCCCTTCCGTCTCTCTGCTTTCCTACTGTCTTCATCCAATCCTTCTTATTCCTTTCCATGGCAAGCTTTATGTAGGGCATCACCGTTGTCAATGGCTACATCCCATCCTCTCAGTGAAAATGGTCC
>NC_029780.3:97761972-97762682 GCF_000817695.3 Arachis duranensis
TTGCTCCTCTCTCATGATTCTTTGATCTTCTCTAATTTCATGGAGGATGATGGAGTGTTCTTGATGCTCCATCCTTAGTTGTCCCATGTTGGAACTCAACTCTCCTAGGGAGGTGTTTAATTGCTCCATCCTTTTCTTAGTGATGGGCTTGAGGTCATGCCTTCTCAGTTGAACCGGCTTCCCTCTTGAGTTTCTCTTCCATTGAGTGCCCTCTTCATAAATGTTTATGAGGACTTGGTCCAACCTTTGATCAAAGTTGACCCTTTTTGAATTTGAAAGGGATCTCGGGGATCACCTTCTTCAAGGCCACAACTTCATAGAAATGGTCTTGATGCACCCTTGAGATGAATCTCTCCATCTCCCATGACTCGGAGGTGGAAGCCTTTGCCTTCCCTTTCCTCTTTCTAGAGGTTTCTCCGGCCTTGGATGCCATAAATGGTTATGGAAAAATAAAAAGCTATGCTTTTACCACACCAAACTTAAAATGTTTGCTCGTCCTCGAGCAAAAGAAGAAAGAAGAGAGTAGAAGAAGAAGAAATGGAGGAGATGGAGAGGGCTTTGTGATCGGCCAAAAGGGAGAAGTAGTAGTGTTTAAGGTGTGTGAAAATGAAGGAGTGAAGGAGGGTTTATATAGGAGAGGGGGAGAGAGAGGTTCGGCCATTTGAGGGTGGGATTGGGTGGGAAAGTGGTTTGAATTTGAATGGTGAGGT
>NC_029780.3:97767857-97768456 GCF_000817695.3 Arachis duranensis
GAATAGAATCCAGTGATTCTTTTGCGTCTGTCACTAACGCCCCGCCCTCAGGAGTTTGAAGCACGTCACAGTCATTCAGTCATTGAATCCTACTCAGAACACCACAGACAAGGTTAGACCTTCCGGATTCTCTTGAATGCTGCCATCTGTTCTCGCCTATACCACGAAGACTCTGATCTCACGGAATGGTTGGCTCGTTTGTCAGGCGAGCACTCGGTTGTCAGGTGATTAACCATGCATCGTGCAATCAGGAATCCAAGAGATATTCACTAGAGCCTTGATCGCTTGTAGAACAAGAGTGGTTGTCAGTCACCTTGTTCATGGGTGAGAATGATGATGGGTGTCACGGATCATCACATTCATCAAGTTGAAGAACAAGTGATATCTTAGATAAAGAACAAGCGGAATTGAATGGAAGAACAATAGTAATTGCATTAACACTCGAGGTACAGCAGAGCTCCACACCTTAATCTATGGTGTGTAGAAACTCCACCGTTGAAAATACATAAGAACAAAAGTGATCATTGGTTTCGGCCCCAGAGAGGGAACCAGAAGAACCAAGATGAAAATACAATAGTAAAAGGTCCTACTTATAAGAA
>NC_029780.3:97768743-97792801 GCF_000817695.3 Arachis duranensis
GCGTTTAACGCTGGGATTTCTGAGGGTGACTTTGTACGCCGGTTTGGGCCATCAAATCTTGGGCAAAGTATGGACTATCATATATTTCTGGAAAGCCCAGGATGTCTACTTTCCAACGCCGTTGAGAGCGCGCCAATTGGGCTTCTGTAGCTCCAGAAAATCCACTTCGAATGCAGGGAGGTCAGAATCCAACAGCATCTGCAGTCCTTTTCAGTCTCTGAATCAGATTTTTGCTCAGGTCCCTCAATTTCAGCCAGAAAATACCTGAAATCACAGAAAAATACACAAACTCATAGTAAAGTCCAGAAAAGTGAATTTTAACTAAAAACTAATAAAAATATACTAAAAACTAACTATATCATACCAAAAACATACTAAAAACAATGCCAAAAAGCATACAAATTATCCGCTCATCAACATCCACTAATAATTGCATGTAACCGTGTCAATTTAATGTAGAAGTTTAAGGCAACATACGCCATCGACTTTAATTAATTGGACACCCTGATGTTCAACTTCCTTTTCTCGGATGGTCATTCAATGGAGTATGTTCTAATCCCTGATTGTGTTGACATGATATTGAAAAATGTACATCCTTAATCATTATCGTAACCATGTGGTATGTCCATATGTTGCAGAGATACTATTGTGAGGATGCAATATAAAATACTTGTTCTATACAGGAACTTAAGCATCCTTATTTTTGGTGTCTTCTACCAAGCTTTTGTAGTTAATATAACCAATTTTAGATTACTCTACTGCAATTATGTATATTGTGGTTGCAGATGTTACGGGAATATTAACTAAAATTCTTTCTATTTTTAGGAAGATGTTATTTGGGAAACTCACTGAGATATACGTGCCTTTCTGGTTGAGACCAAGCAGATTCTTAAATAGTATGGGTATCCCCATTCGACTTAGACAGTTAAGCAATTGGCATTAGTTTCACTAACGTTAACCACTGTCATAATTAATTTGATGAATTTTACTGTCAGATCTTCATCCCCATCGAGGATGTCTTCATGCATTAGTATTTCATGGTGGTCGATTTTGGGGAAAAAACGGTTTACCACCTAGATTCCTTTTCGGGCGCCAATATGGCCAGCAATAGAGAGCAGCTATTGCAATGCATGGTAAGGAACCATGCACTTGTTAACTATGCAATTTTTTATATAAAATATATATTTTCAACGGGTAAATTGAGGTATATGATTCAGCTCCAAATGCTTAACGCAATGATGACATCCCCAGCATTTGGACCCCTACCACAATTCATCCCTAAAGGGTAGGTGGCCGATATGGAGAGGACATGGGGTCCCAAATTATAATGCCAAGTGCATATAATTTTGTATATATTTTATCTGTAATTGGACGAATTGTGTATGTCTGATGTTAGCCATCGTCATTTCAATTGTGCAGCGACAGCTCTACTCCATGGGTGATACAATGGCTCCAACCAAAAGGGTCTTTAAACCCATTTGGCATTAGTGGAGTGGTGACTATCTGACTAAGAATCTAAATAAATTATGTACATGTGCAGTGATTGACTTTTCCATAATGATTGTGCATGGAAGCATGGGGATTCTACAAACCGAGGCAAAATTGCCGTCTCCCTTGCAGGTGGCCCTTTTAACGTAATTGGTAGCTTGGTTAGGATGTGGAAAGCTCAATGACATCAACGTTAGGCTCCATGAAAGTAGCTACTAAGTATGATGTATTGAGCGGCAAAACAGGGCATCACAAGGTGGGCTAAAATAAGTGGTTGGTAGTAAATGAAATAAGGTTCTGTAGGACTATAACATGCCCTCCAAAGTCATTTAGTTTGTCACTTATGATATTAGTCAGCGTATTTGGATGGGTTGCGTGATAATGAAATCGTATAATTAGTTTATTATAAGCTTGTTTAAGATATATCTAATTTAAAGTATAACGAATTGTGCCTTAATGCATTTAATGCTATGTTGTTGTGATAGTTGACTCTACCTTATTTGTCTTATGTTTAGATAGTCTTTTTCACAGTATGTGCAGTGATAACTAGAGAAAAATTAAGGATAAGACAAATTGTAGTCTGCATCAAGTCTTCTTTCGTAGCTGATGAGGTTTCTAACGCAGCAGCATTAGTATATTTTTATTTTTGGGGTAATTGAAAGATAGGCATCTATCAATATGATATTGAACTAAGGAGAAAAGTTTTATTGCATAAAATACAGGGGCGGAGATCAGATGTAACAAATACAATACTAAGAAATATATATATGGTTTAATGCATATCGATATATTATTTTCTATGCAATGTCAAAATAATCAATATGAATTATATAATGCTATGCAGTCCACTATATAAATTAAATAACCCACCATGTTCCTATAGTTAAGAAAAGAATACTACTCATGTATGTAATAGACACTAATGGTAGGCGTATATCATTGTTTTTTAAATGTGGAAAAAAAAGTAAAGGTTATTAGAATATGCAGTTTACCATAGAATATATACAACAGTATTCTCAAATCTAATAGCAGCATTATTCCATGCTTACATATAGTTTAATATCACATTGATCATGTCTTTGGTGTCAACATGCATTAGATGCAATCCTTGCTTCGAAGCAAGGTCGCCTTTGTCATGATATGCATATGGCAATTTGAATATTTAATAAAAGGTTGATTTACCTTGCCTGCTTTGAGCCCATCCATATCCATTGCATTGACAATGACCAGTAAGAAACTTAGGGAGTCTTTCATCTTAGTAGTAACTCTTTCATGGAAACTTAATCCGATACTGATACTAACTGTATACAGGAATGGAACTCAGTTGGAAAGCTGAATGGCTCCGCACAATAAAATTTTGGTTTCATTTAGTTTAAAAGGCTTATTGCACAACAAGAGAAGGCCATTCATAATCCACCCATTAACTGAGTGTATCACTGAGAGGTAACGTTGCACACCATGTCCATTGTCGAATCACCACCTGCCAATAACCACTTTGAGATGAATGACGAGTTGCTAGATATCCTAGGAGGTGAGACGTTGACTCAGCCACCACAAAGTATAAGTACAATGGAACAGCACCACCTCCTCTTTCTCGTACTAAGCATGATTACATGTAAATCGTGTATAAAGTGAAACGATTTATTTTTTTCAGGACATTGGTGACATAGCGTCCACCCTAAAGGATCTTGCCTCTGGCATGCAAGGCATGTCCTCGTAGGTTGATGCATGTGAGGGTCGTCAACAATAGCGTGACCAAGCCGTTGGCCTATTATGTTCTGTTGTTGACATGATTCAACAAATCATGATAAAGTTGTCGTTTGAGAAGAACGGGTCTGACTCCTTATGTTTTGCTATTTGCAAAAGGCAATGATCCGACAAGAAAGTTTCTGAAGTAATAGGTAACTTTGTCGAAACCGTACTCCCGTTCATAAAAACGTTCACTTCCATCTACAGCAACCCTGATGACTTCAACACTATGATTCCCATTACCAATGTGGATGACCATGACACAGCCATTCTCCATGCCAACATTCCCCCGACGGGTGCGATAAACTGGTAGATCTAGACAACCATTAGCGGAAATTGGGGTTTGAATGTATTCATCCATATTTATCTATTGTATTGCTACCCTATATTTGTTATTTCGTTATATATTCTTTTTTCTTTAAGATGTTGGCATTATTTGTCATATTTTATCCCGCAATAAAGTGCATAACTTCACCAAAATAATATTCATATTATCTAAATATGAGAAATATTTTGATTACTATATTTTTTATTTATAACCTATAAGTATCTATGTATGTTATTGTATATAGTGTTCCTCATATTAGGAATTAGTTATTCTTTATATATTAATTAGTTTAAAATTTTGGTGATAATATTTAATATTTCTTAATTTTGACATTAATATTAAATAAGTTTGCTGATTTACATGTCCTTTTCGTAAAAGGTATTAATCTTTTTTGTTCACTGACATTTGTGGCCTACTTTTGTCACCTGGCCTAAACCCTAATCCATCACTGTTGCAGGTATTAGTGGAAGGGTCGTCGTCTTAGACAAGACAATCATCGGATACATGACGTGTGGCAGATCCAAAACTTATCTTAGGGAATGGGCTCCATTTTCCCTCACAACTGGGAGCTAGCTTGTTCTATCCAGGCAGATACTTATCCGGCATGTTCGGCTTGTTAAAGCCACCACCTTCCTCCTTGATTGATCCACCGACCAAAATACAGCAAAAGACTATTGGGATCTCACATCCATTGTTCCCAAGAAAGGACTCCGTTGTTAACGGCGTCAAGGCCATTATGCCAATGTACCCAACAGGAAAAGGAACTAGCCCCAAATCGCCAATTCGGCATGGTTGTTCCAGGACAAAAGGCCCCATCCACTAACTCGTTGAACTTTTTAAGAGCCAGCTTAACGCAGGAAGAAAGAATGGGTCGCGAATAAGTACGCAAACTACTATGAAAGCAAAGGACATATCCCTAAGCGAGTTCGAGATTAGGGTCATCACATACGCATTCAACCTCCAGGCAGACCCAATGTAAGCATTGTAAAGTTGTATTTTCTTGTGTATTAAATTGGTTGTGTATTCTATCTTACTGCACAATTAGGTTTGGGAGGAGCTTGTCAAGTTGGGAGACATAATCATTAAGAGAAAATAACTCCCCACATTTGACCAGGAGAATTGCCAGAGGATATCATTTTCTATGCTCTTGCCATGAGACTCACTTTGGATAGTCAGACACCAGATGGGCCAACTATTTGGTGCTTGCCCCTGTCATTCGCATTACGTCTCACGTAACTAACATTGTCACCTCTTACAAGTTCAATTTTTATGCACTTTGTACTTAATTTCTTCATACTTTGTACTTTTGTAGAATGACGTTCTGGACAAAAAGCTGTTGGCAGAAATGGTAAAGACTTACAAAGATACCTGAATAAAGCCTTTGCATAATCTGACTTATGTAAGTTACTATCTAGCAGTTCCTTCCATGCATAACAATATGGACATAATCGGGTCCCTAAAATCCTTTCATACATTGTGATTGATCTCATTTATAGGCTTAGATTCCTATGAAAGCCATGTCGAATCACTGATATCTCATGGTGGTAGCATTTAATGAGATGAAACTATATCACTTAGATGCATCCATGGGTGATGAGGAAAGCACCACCTGAAAAATTATTATACAAAACTTGGTAATTTTTTCCTACAACCACATTAATTCCAATAGTTGTTGTCTATAAATATTTTGATGTCTCCTTGATTTATCGCCACAAAGAGATGAATTATTGAGGATTATAGCAACCCCTGCATATTCGACCTATTTTCGAAAGAGAGCCAAGGGAGTTATGTGCTTCGGAATAGCAGAGGCCGATGGCCTTCCAACATGCCAACCATGGTGAGTTTCCAAGCATAGTTGTTACAGTTCACATTAACAAAAAATCGTTTATACCTTATACAAATCCTTGTTGTGCAGACACATTTCTATTACATGTGTCTTGAATTGGATGGCCATGGGGGATTCCAGAGGAAACTCGTTCAAAAGGTTAAATATTTTTATTTGGTGCTTTTAATTATGTGCATTCCATTGCTGATGTCTCAGATTAATAAACGAAATCATGGTGGTGCAACTGGATGACAAATCTATGAGGATGAAGACTATTCTTGGCCTACTGTTGTCACCTTTCAACGAGAATGCAGGGTGGATTGTGAAGTGCAAGTCTAACACCCAGAATTGAGGCTTGCTTCCGCCTCCTTCATTTTTTCTAGACTATTTGAATTATTGTGTTAAATTTATATGCATGGGACTATGGATGGGGACAGCATGTCTTCATGTTAACTTGTTGTTTCGTTTTTATTTATGTTATTTGCATGAACCGTATTAGTTGTACAAAAGGATCGATGACATTGTGAATATTTTGTTCTCGAATTTTCTTCATTTAGAATCATTTGACTTGAGAGTCATTTTGGGCACTTTAAATATAATATTTTAGGCCAAATTAGGGTAAAAATGCAAAACACTAGTTCTTGGAGTATTAATCTCACTAATTTTCTATATTATATTGAGACTGCATTATTTCTGGGTCATGGGTTGTTAAACCCAATCACCACAACTTAATTAGAAGCTATTTACGTCCACAGTATATGGCAGTCCAGTTGTTTCATTTAGAGAATGGTTTAATCGTTTTAATAAAGAAATTGGTAAAAAAATAAAAAATTAATGTATCAGGAACGAAATATTTTGTGTGTAAAAGAAGACTAGAGGAGTGATGGCACATAAACCTATAAAGAGGATTTAGAAGTCTGACTATATTTATTAGATAGGATTCACCGATCAAATCCGAGCGATTCACACGCTACCCCTTCTGTTATTATTCATCTAACTCTCCCAATTTTCGTCTATCCTTTCATTGTTTACATTCGTACCTATGGAAGAAAGAACTCATGGACTGCTTCATCCTCATTTGGTTTATCCCATCCTTCCTTGACTATACTTGATGTCTCCTTTCCTCATCATTTTCCTTATTCGCCAATGGTTCACATGGCCACCTATAGTACTATCTGTTATGCTCTTAGTTAATATACCTATTTATGCAACGTCTACCCTTCCCAAATAATCTCCTCCCAAAAGCTAGCAAACATGTCTACCTAATAGTCTCCGATGGGGTACAGAGAACGTAGAAGATTAGATGTATCTCGAATGTCTTAGGTGAGGTTTTATCGTGACTACAAGCTTTGTCCGAGTAACATTCTACTATTCAAGCACAAGGGCCTCAAGACTTTGATGTGCGCATCTTTGAATCACTCGAAGTGGGGAGGACTTACGTTTCGTCTGGAGGTGAATCTAGCAACAGAGCAACCTCCCAAGTTCCAAATACCTTCTAAATACTCCTTTACCACCTCAGCTTCGAATGGGTTGTATCAATATTTTTAGGAGCGGCTGCGTCTTAGGTGGCACAGACACTTCACTCCCCTCACCCGTTCTTTGTACTGCACATCACAAGAAGGCTATTAGGTGTCGACTTCCTAGTAAGTGCTAGTAATATTCATATCTCCTTCCCTTTCGACTATATGCACCTGTTACATTGACAGTATTGGTCCACATTATCTGTGTTGTTCTTGTGTTGTTGGTTATGTTGTAATTATTGGGTTATGTCGAGTAGGAGTTATGCATGACCGTGTTTTATGTTGGTGATTAACGCGCCATGTTTGATCTCTGTAATGCCTTTATTTTGTTGTCGAATTGCATTGTTTAGTAGACAATCACCGGATTGAGTGCTAATTGTTGATAATGACATTATTAACAGCCGATTTATTATAATTGAATTCATGTCCCTTGCAATAATGGTCCACATTATCTAACTACTTCTTGTTGTCATATTTTGCCAGCCAAATGTACCATACTTTGACCATGAAGTTGGTGACAATGTCATGGTCATTCTGCGTGCAGGGGATATCTTTGTTTGGACAGCCTATAGTCGATACGGGGGCAAGCAAAGACGTAATTGTGGCACCATCACAAGAGGCTGAGGGAATTCGTGAAGTTGTGTAACATCAATGATGATCAACTGGCTTTCTTTGAGATATCGAGGACCCATTCGGATGTGGTGCTCTCGGTTCAGTTTGTTGATTATGAGTAACTAACCTTAAAATGATACATATGGTGATGATATTTTTTGGATTTCATGTTGTTGTTTGGCAATCTTCTTTTTTGTCACATTGAAACAATATTTTATCACTTGCACATAGTAGTTAGTTAGTTGTAAATGGCACACTGATTAACGTTGTTTGATGTTTTTGAAGTACCTTCTTTATTACCTCATATTGTGTCTTGCTAATTTTGAGTTTCCAAATTCAATATTTCATACTAGAGTCTCATACAACAGCATGCATGATTATGATGAATTTCCAAATTCAATATAAGGCATAAATTAGGAAAGTCATAATGCTGCATGATGATGATGAAGTTCCATATTTAACACTATATAACAGAGTATCCTACACATACATCTTTTATTCCAAATATAGAGCATAGTTTCTGATGTTTTTGAAATACTTTCTTAATTACCTCATATTCGTCTTGATGATTTTGAGTTTCCAAATTCAATATTGCATACTTGAGTCTCATATAGCAGCATGCATGGTCATGCTAAATTTTCAAATTCAATATAAGGCATAAATTATAAAAGTCATAATACTGCATGATGATGATTAATTTCTAAAGTTAACACTCCATAACAGAGTCTCTTACACATATATTTTTTATTTCAAATATAGAGCATAATGCATGATCTTATGAAAAACTAAATTTCCCAAACACCTACTACATAAGGTTTGATAAATACAATGACAACTCTTTAAACGACCTACCACATTATCTTTCCTACTCAAATAAAATGTAAGAGGATTCAGTGGAAGTATGGATATGATATTTCTCCCTATGAGTCATATTCCTCGGCCAATCCAAACACTGTTGCATCACCAGGCCATCTAGGATAATACACTCCATTAGCCATACACTAGCAATCGTAAAATGCACTAAACATTAAATGAAAATGATGAGTAAACAAATTTGTTGACATTGTTACCTCCTTCGATGAGTCACCGATCGTTCTAGTCTCGTCCTCACCCTCAGTACCAAAATATGATGCACCTTCGTGTGTATTCCTTTGGCTATTGGGGTTTAACTGGCAAGATAATTGATTATGGCCTATTTGGCGACAAAGACCGCACCTCTTGACGTCCTTCACCAATGTGTGGTTAGTGTCCTTTCGTTGTCGCTTTAGATGCTGAGTCATTTGTGGATCCCTCACGCACCCCTCTAGTGTTGATGCTTGCCCAACTTCATTTCAACCTTCTACATTACCACAATCCTTTTTCTCTTTCAGCCCCGATATCTCATAACAAACTTTATCTATCATGTCAACGAATTCAGCTTCATCACCACATGTCAGGACACATTTTCCTGCAAAGATCATTCAACATCTAATTGTGGCACGTGATCGTTGAATCCCAACAAAATGGGCTTTTTTCCGCAAATGCCCTTACTTTGGAGTGAGCATTCTTCGACCAACGATCAAGAACACGACTGTCTGGTATATCAGTCAACTCCACATGTTTGAGCACTGCTACAATGTGATCACACGGTATACCAAGAGACTCCATCCACAAGCACGAGCACTTGAAAATGTTACTATCACAATAGTGACACACTTGCCACTCTCTACGAGCATTAACTGACCTTGATAAAGTGTATATATCATAAGCTTGGCTCAAAGTATGTGTCCTTACCTTCAATGTACAAGCCCGGAAAAGCATCGGCCTGAATAAGAAAAAAATCTCCCTTGTGAGCTTGTTGGCAGCTGACTTCTCCAAATCATGCAAGGGACTCTATAGCACTACATCCCCAACCACGGATAACAGATCAGAGTGTGCTTCCCAAGACCTCATTTGGAATATGCGATGCATAAACTGTTCAACAAAGTCCCTCAACTTATGCTGAGAGTGGAAAAATTTACCAAGCATTGAGTGCAATACTTCGCATCTAGACGTTGTACAGAAACCCCCAAAGAAGTGGCCATGTGTATGTGCAGTTGCCCATATATTTCTCCTAGAATAAAGGTAAAAAATCCGTTGATTCTCCGATAGACCGAGCACATTAACCATATAATGCCAATGATCTTCAAACTCGGAAACCTCATAATTGAACAACATGCATTTCTTAAATTCAAAAGTAAAGGTGGTGTTGCTTAGGTTAGAAGTAGCATTACTTAGTAGGTGCCACGCACACAAAGGATGATAAGTGCCAAGAAACACCGCTTCGATTAGAGGTGTAAGTTACCAAACCGAACCAAAATTTACTACAAAACCGAGCCAAAATTTACAACAATCGAATGGAAAACCAAAAAAACTGGTTTTTCTGAATTAAACTGATCGATTTGGTTCAATTTTTGGTTGGCTCAACAGAAATCGAACCGAACCAAAGAAGTGGTTCAGTAATGCTTCCTTTTACAAATTTACCCTTTAAACTAATAACAAAGTCCCAAATCCCTTCCTTACTCCTCAGTTCCTTTCATGCAACCACAAAACACAAGCCACGGTCAATGAACTCACATGTCCATCTTTCTCCTACATGCCTGAGAGAATGAGAGCCTGAGACAACCAGAGAGCCAGAGAGCCAGAGAGGAGAGAGAGCTGCCGCCATCCTCTATCTCTAGTCACAAGTCACAACTGTAGCAGTTAGCCAGTCATTTCCGTCGTAGGCGTTGGAGAGCATAGTCGTCTAGCCCGTGTTTGCACCGTCATTGCAACTGTAGCAGTTCACACTGTCGCTAAGTTTGTGCCGTCGTCCAGTCCGTACCGTCATCCAGTCCGTGCCGTCGCAACAAAAACCTAAGTTGAGCAGTTCTTCTCCATCACCGAGTAACATTCTTTGTCGCTGAACAGTTCCTCTTCGTCGCCGAGTGGTCCTCTCCATCACTGAGTAGCAGCCTCAGTCTGAGCCCTCTCCTGCAACTCACAATGTCTTCTTGTGAGGTTAGTAACTTAGTATATTCATAATTTGTCGCATGAAAATTGTTGTTGTTGGTTTGTTGTTGTTGTTAGTAGGTTAGTAACTTAGTATATTCATAATTTGTTGCATAAAATTGTTGTTGTTGGCTTGTTGCTGTTGCTAGTAGGTTAGTAACTTAGTATCACCCCTAATTTATTGCATAACATTTATTGTTGCTGCTGTTGATGGTCCATTGAAAATAATTTTTTTGAATGTTATAAGTTGATAAGTTATTAGTTGTTGTTGCTGGTTTGTTGAAAACTTCTCAATTATGGCTATAATTTTGTTACTGTTGCTGGTTTGTAAGTTAATAAGTTATAAGTTGTTATTGTTGCTGGTTTATTGGGAAAAAATATTTTTTTTGAATGTTATAAGTTGATAAGTTATAAGTTGTTATTGTTATTGCTAGTTTGTTGGAAACTTCTCAATTTTGGCTATAACTTTGTTGTTGCTGTTGGTTTGTAAGTTGATCAGTTATAAGTTGTTGCTAGTTTGTAAGTTGTAAGTTATAAGTTATAAGATGATAATGTTAGGTTAACGTGTTTGAATAAAATTTTTCAATAAAAATGTTGTATTCTGTTGTTCATTCTTGTGTTTATATATATGCAGCCAACAAGCAATGAACAGCCTAATGAACCGACGACGCCTGAAGTTAGAGAAGAAAATGTTGAGTCTGTGGTACGTTCTTCAACGGACAGCGGTGTGCTTACCAAACCCTCGCCCCATCCTAGATCAAAGAAAAGGAAGGTTGATTCAACTAATGTCTGTGCAACTCCGGGAGCAACTCCTACAAATCCAGCTTCAAGCACTATGGAAACTAATGAAGAGGATAACAAGGATGATCCCAATAAAGGTAATAGAAAACCTTCTAAACCTAGATCTTGGACTTGGAAACACTTTACAAAGGATCCTAAGTCCAAGCCATCACATCCTAGGGCTAAATGTAATTGGTGTGGTACATCATATGCATATGACTCTCATAGAAATGGTACAACTAATATGCGATATCATTTATTAAATCAATGTAAAAAATTTTCTAGAGACTCGGGTAACCCTAGTCAAACAATCCTTACCTTAAAAAAGATGGGGAATGGGTATCTACTGCAGTTACTTTTGATATTGAAATGTGTTGAAAAGCCCTTGCTAGGATGATGATTGTTGATGAGTTACTGTTCAAGTTTGTTGAGGGGGAAAGATTTAGACTCTATATGAGTATTGTGCAACCTAGATTTCCACTTCCGGGAAGGATTGCTATTGCTAAGTGGCAATTGGATTTCTATTGGTAAAGAAATTTAAAAATATAATCGCAAAGAATAGTTGCGTTGTAAGTATAGTTTCTAAACCAGCAAAGAATCCTATCGTACAAAAGTTTAGTTGTCACAAGTAACAAAACCCAATAAAATTTATAACCGAAATATTCAAATCTCGGGTTGTCTCTCAAGGTATTGCAGGGAGGTGTGTTTTATTATTGGTTATGGAAAATAGTATTTTTGGGTTTTTGAAATAAGGAACAAGTAATTTAAATGACAAGAAAAATAAATTAATAATTAAGAAAATTCTTGACAATGTATTAAAATTAGAAGTCCTATCTTAGTTATCCTTATCAATTGTGATGAGAATTGCTCATTGCTCCCACTTAGTCAACCTCTAACTATGAAGGTAAGTCAAGTGAATAAATCAATATGAATCCTCAAGTTCTAGTCAATCCCCAAAGAAAGACTAGAGTTAGTGGAATTCAAGTCAATTAGCAACTTCCAATTATCAATCAACAAAAGAGTTTGATAACTCAAGAGTCTCTAATTACTCAACCAAAGCCAAGAATATAGAAAGCTAAATAAAAATCATAAATCCAAAATACCTCAAATTGTATTAAATAGAAAATCAATCTAAACATAAAGAGTTCATAAACCAAATTGAGAAAATAAATAAAAGGAACATTGAACCTGGAAATTGAGAAGAAATCTTAAATCATAATCCTAATCCTAAATCCTAAGAGAGAGGAGAGAGCCTCTCTCTCTAAAAGCTACATCTAAACTTAAAATTGTGAATTATCAGCTTCTTTTATGAATAGATGTATTCCCCCACTTTATAGCCTCTAATCTGTGTTTTCTGGGCCAAAAATTAGGTCAAAAACAGCTCAGAAATTGCTCCCCAGCGATTTTTAGTTCGTATAGGTCGCTGCAAAGTCACGCGGAAGCGTCGTCCACACGTTCGCGTGGATTGGGTTTTTGCCAGGTCACGCATCCGCGCGATTCACGCATTTGTGTCGTCTGGCTTCGAGGCAACTATGGCAAATTATACATCTTTGTGAAGCCCCGGATGTTAGCTTTCTAACGCAACTAAAACCGCCTCATTTGGACCTCTGTAGCTCAAGTTATGACTGTTTGAGTGCGGAGAGTTCAGGCTGACAACTTTGGCAATTCCTTCAGTTTCTTGTATTCCTTCCACTTTTGCATGCTTCCTGTCCATCCTCTGAGCCATTCCTGCAAAACATAAAACATGCGATTTCTATGAATAAGCGTGAGAATAATGGATGAAAAATCACTCAATTTAGCATAATATAAACCATAAAATAGTGGTTTATCACGAAGAATTGTTGGAATCTTTATATTAGTGAGAAGAATAGGTTGAAAACTATGTACAAACAACCAAATGAATTTGTCTATGTTTAACTACTGATTATTGGACAATTGTGCAAAATCTGAATTATATGTGTCTCACTGCTCATTACATTGATCATGATTAGAAATTACAAAAGAGGATTATCAATTTTTGTCTTATTAAAAACCACAAAGGAGAAACAATTGGTAGAAAAATTGAGAGATGTCTTTTGGGGTGGGAATATCTAGAGTGTTCACAATTACTGTTGATAATGCTAGTTCTAATGATACTGCAATATCTTATCTAAGAACTAAAATGGAGGATTGAAATTTACATCCTTTGAAAGGAGAGCATTTGCATGTTAGGTATTGTGCACATATTCTTAATCTTGTTGTTAATGATGGATTAAAAGAGATGTATGAATCTATTAGCAAGTTAAGAAATGCTATTATATATGTGCGTGCTTTCCCTAGTCGCATGAATAGGTTCAAAAATTTTATTAAGGAAGCTAGGATACAAGACAAGTGTACTGTTCAACTCGATGTTCCCACTAGATGGAACTCTACATACACCATGCTTGAAAGTGGTTTGAAGTTTCAAAAGGCGTTCAAGAGGTTAGGGGAGAGAGATACAGAATATGCTCTAATGCAAGGTGGTATTATGAGGAATCTTGATTGGGACAATGCAAAACACTTTATGAAATTCTTGAAATTTTTTCATGATGTTACAAAGAGTGTATCTGGTAGTTTGCTTGTGACTTCTTCTCAATATTTTTATGAGTTTTATAAGATCTTGCGAGTGTTCAAAGCTTCTTGTGCTAGTGGAGATCCATTACTTGGGAGTATGGTTGAGAGGATGAAGGTTAAGTATGTCAAGTACTAGAGTAACATAAAAAATATCAATATGATGATTTTTGTTGCTGTGGTTCTTTATCCCAGATACAAGTTGAACTTTGTGAACTTTAGCTTTGAAAAGCTTTATGATAAAGATGATGATGATTTTTTGGGTGAAAAAGTGAAAGAGACCTTCTCCAAGATGTTTGAATGCTATGTGAATGCAAATAATGGGGGTAGATCTTTTACTCCAGCAACAACAGATGGTGCATCAGATGTGGGAGTACCTGATGGCGACATGGCTGGTGATTTTTTCAAGAAGGTGCATTTTCATGAGATCATCAACAAGAATGAGGTGGATTTGTATTTGATGGATGGTTTAGAGAAGTCTCGTGATCAAAATACTTTTGACATATTGAATTGGTGGAAGGTGAATTCCAACAAGTATCCTATCTTATCCCAAATAGCTAGAGATGTCTTAGCAATGCCGGTCTCGACTGTTGCTTCAGAATCGGCTTTTAGCACTGGTGGAAGAGTGCTTAACAACTATAGGAGTTCTTTAACTCCAAAGATAGTTGAGGCATTGATTTGCACACAAAATTTGCTTCGTGCTTCTCCAATAACAACTGATCTTGAGAAGCTTATTGAGGAGTTTGAAAAACTTAAATTAGGTATGCAAAAAATAAATTTGAAGTTCCTTTCATAGTTTATGTTCATAATTTATAATCTATATTAATTTCTTTGTTTTGTTCTTGTAGAAAGTGCACCAACCGGAGAAGATGATGATGAACCTGGTGTTGATTCAGATTAAGCATGGGATTGTTTTGGTTTTTATTTAGTTTTAAAGTGGTTGTTTTGGTCTTTATTTAGTTTTAAAGTGAGTTTGTTTTTGTTGTTTGCTAGACATTTTTAATTGTCTTTGTCTTTATGTTTAATTGTTGGAACAAGTTGAAATTGTATTGAATTTAAATGTGATATACTCTTGTTATTTTAGTTTATTAACGGTTTTAAACTTCATTTTATGGTGATTTAAATTCTGATTATTAGGTTTAAAAAAATAAAAAAGCGGATGAACCAAACCGCTGTTGGTTCGGTTCGGTTCGGTTCAGTTTAGTTGTCTAGAAAGCAGCAAACTGAACGGTTGACATCACTAAAGAACCCAATAGGCCGGTTCAATTGGTTTTTGGTCCAAAACAGAACCGAAGCGAATCGATTACATCCCCAGCTTTGATTGCCTTTCTCATCACTCTATGTCCATCTGTTATGACACATCCAGGTGCTTTACCCTTCATAGCGTTCAGGAACTATTGAAGCAACCAGGTGTAAGTCTGTTCATTCTCATTTGCCACTAGCGCAGTAGCAAACACAATGGTTTGGTTATGGTAATTGATTCCGGAGAACACAACCAGTGGACACATATACTTATTCTTCTGATATGTCACATCAAATGCTACGACATCCCCAAACAAACGATAATCTAGCTGACTACAATCATTCGACCCAAATAGGTGTAACAGACGACCATCCTTGTCCACCAAATAATGCACATACATTCCTGGATTCTCCTGCACCGTTGATTCTAAGAACTTAAGGCAAGACATCGCATCCCCACCTATGAGCCTCCATTTCTTGCATATCTGATTATACATACCCCTTTTTAGAAACAGAACATCTTGGAATCCCCCGGCAGTGTGCACAAAAGATGATTAAATCTATGGCATTTTAATCCCAACTTTTTAGCATCATGTTCATTTGTTTCACAGCAGTTGGATCCATTTTCCTATGCCCTGATAGCATACAGGTATTCATGGTTGTGAACTTTCTGAAAGTATAATACTATCCATCTACCACTTTTTGAGTGCAAGTGAATTCGCATTTCTGCCTCACAACCGCATCTAGTCTTCGCCTTTGGCTCAAGTTTCTGTCCCAGACTGTTGTTAATAGACCCCATATCTCTGAACCCTGCCAAAAATATACGAATTATTATTGCGTAACCTCATTCTTCATATTTTGCCGAAACTTATTCTTCCTCACAGCAAAATCATTCATTTTCGCATACAAACTGTGAAACAAGAATGCAATTGATCGATCCGGAAAATGACACATCATAATCTCACTTGCAGTTATTTCTTTAAGATTAATACATCCCAGCTCTACAATACCGTCGACAGCTCTCTCTTCCCAGTTGTCATAGAAGTTGTCCCCGAAATACTCATGTGACTCTGACTCCACCCCTAATCCTCTATCCTCAAATTCGTCACCACATTCATCACCACCAGGACCAAAGGCATCGCTTCCCTCCTCTTCAGCACACAATGACCCATAAGAATGGTTCACCACCGATTCTCCCTCCAGGCAGGCCTGTGCAGAACAAGCGTTCACAGAATTAGAAGTTTTTAGATAAGGCATAATACTATGTAACAAAAATTTGCCAAACCCTACCATCGTCTGTTCTGCTCTACAATGAGCCGTTATCGAAGATAAATCTGCAAACCACAAAACATGACAATACCCTTTGTACACCTTGTTTCCTTTAGAAATTGGATTATGAAACAATATCCTTGCCACCAGCAACAAAAACTCCTTAGTCTAGATCCAAACCATATAGGATTTCACTATAACTAACACTCTTGCCAATGGTGATTTCTTGATACAGTGCCTTATGGTCGATGCTTTTCGTCAACGACCCATTCTTTCATTGTTGGGCTAACTTTGGTGAACAGCCCAACTGTTTACATGGGGGTTTGAATGAAAATATGGTAAATTATAGGTGTCATGACATTATATGCTATAGTGCGTAGATAATCTTGTAAAACATGTAAAGACCTAACACCAAAACAGAAACTTGTGTCAAAAGTAACCGATACATCCTTCTCCTGATCCTGCCAGCTGCAGGCCTAGAAACTAATATTAGAAATAGAAAAATTGAAAGAAAATCGAGTTGTTTAGTGCGACCTTTCTTGTTAATTCCAAAAATGAGGTTGAGAAGGTTCCACTAAGTCAGTTGCATCTTCAATGTATATAGCATTAATAATATATATAAGCTAAGTATATCATAATCAAGTGCAAACTTTCAATCAGACATTTTTCTTTTAAAATTCAATATTTTGATGGCTATTTGTACTTCATCTCACTTTTAATTTTATTTATTTTTGTTTTGATTGTCACAATAATTTTACCACTTATTTTACATTTTTTTAATTCTTTTTAAATTTATTTTTTCTTTGTTAATGTAGTTATAGTAATAGTACTAGTTTAATATTCTTTTTAGATTCTTCTATTTACACTAAAGTTATTGGTTAAATTAAAATTTATATAATTTAATTAAATTTAAGTTATTTAAAATAATTTTTCTTATTTAATATATTTTTATATCTTTTATTTTATAAATTATAATTTTATATATTTATTTTATTATTACCGGATCAAATGATTTAACTATAGTAATTTATCAATTATATTAATTAAATTACTAATTCAGTGATCCAATAACTTAATCGAATTAATTATCGATTTAATTTTGATAACTATATATACTCCTAATACATGGCGTAGAAAACTCTCAAAAGCTATAAAGCTAATATCTCAACACCCCATTGGCCTATATAAAAGAATCTAATATTAATGTCTAAGCATGTATGAATAGCTATCACAACAATTTGCTTTATCTCTCAATATCCATAAAAAAATCTTGTGTTAATGGAAATTCAAATTTTTTCTCTCAAGAAAATCTACCGTTAATGTCAACAGCATTTTGTAATATCCAGAGAATGTCTGAAGAAACTAATTTTAGTAGAATTCCATGTAAAAAATCAATAGAGAAATCATTTATATATTCAAGTGCATCTTATGTCAAATGTATGTAAATCATCTCCGCACAACATGGGAGTAGATGAATGAAAAAAAAAAAATAAAACACATTAATTTAAAATTACAAAAACCTAACAAGAACAAGCACAAGAGTACAAGACAATAATCATGCATTTAAGCTCCATAAGACCAAAATGGAGAGTCTGAACAAGATATGACTTACAAAACAAGGATGAATGCTTAGTAAATTATTTTATAGACACCTTAAGAATCAATGGCGACAGATTAGAGTAAACAGTTAAATTTATCTCTGAAAGATCACTTATTTTCTAAATTGCTTTTCGAAAATTTTTTTGAATAAAATTCATCTTTCAAAGATTTTAAATTAATTACGTTGATTCTTTCGTCATTTCCTTTATTAATAGCATCAAAATTTGCTGATATCACATATTAGATGATACTATAACAATAACACATATCTAAAAGTTTTAATTGACAAATAACAACATACATCTAGGAGTCTTAACTGACTACTGTTCATATCCTGGGTCGAGGTGTCCGACCCGGGATGTTCGACAGACAAAGCGACCGACCTCTTCAGGTCAGGACAACCCGACCTCTTCCCAAAGAGCTCGGTCAAGTCCCCAGGAAAGCCCAGAGAAGGGCCCAAATAGAGGAACACACCTCAAATCCTAAGGCGGCCCAAGCCTACAGAGAGAAGGGCGGTTCCCTTGAAGATAAGATGACCTCACTTAAAGATAAGATAAAGATAAGATAAGATAACTAACTTATCTTATCCACAGAAGGCCACATCTCACCATTATAAATACACTGGAGCACCCAGGTATAACTCATACTTTGATTCTACTCAATACCTGCTTAATACCCTTGCTAACTTAAGCATCAGAGTCCCTTGCAGGTACCCCCACCCTCCGGGGACGAAGGATCAGCAGCACTTTCAGTCCTACAAGTCGGACACACCAGCTCCGGCCGCTATACACCTGCCGGACACGTCGGCTCCGACCAACACAGAAGATCTCGACCGAGATCGACCTACAGTTTCAGGTAACCCTCGGAACATTGGCGCCATTGCCAGGGAACCTGGAAGTCATCCCAACACCATGGCGGACAACCATGACAACGACCACGACTCAGGTTTGGAAGATAGAACACCACACAAAAACACGGATGCTATACTTAAAGATACTCTGGAATCCAATGGAGACAAAAATTCATCAAATCCCGGGGCGATAGCAGCACTTCAAAATCGATTGAAGTAACTTGAGAAAGAAGCCCAACATCAATGCGAAAAAGAAGAGTATCTACATCGGGAGATAAGGTGGCACCGAAAATTAGAAGATAAGCTTATGAAACTCGAAGCCGATCTCAAAACTAAAACTACACGACCCTCCACAGAGGATAGCTTTCAGAAAGATCAAGATCCATTCACCAGGGAAATTACGAAGACCAAAATCCCAAAAGATTTCAAACTTCTAGATATGACTCTATATGACGGCACTTCGGACCCCAACCACCATCTCAACAACTTCAGAAGTAGAATGTACCTCACTGACGCCTCAGATGCAGTTTGCTGCAAAGCCTTTCCAACAACTCTTACCAAGACAGCCATTAGATGGTTCGACAACCTACCTCCAAAATCCATCTCGAGTTTCGACGACCTGGCCAAAAAGTTCCTGGCCCAATTTTCCATACAAAAGGACAAAGCTAAACACGCACCCAGCCTACTAGGGATCAAGCAAGGAGATTGGGAGAGTCTTCGCAACTACATGGAAAGATTCAACAAAACATGCATGGATATACAAAGTCTACCAACAAAAGCTGCCATCATGGGTCTCATAAATGGCTTACGAGAAGGACCATTTAGCCAATCTATATCAAAGAGGTACCCGACATCCCTAGACAAAGTACAAGAACGGGTGCAGAAGTACATCAACATGGAGGAGAATTCTCGACTTGGGGAAGCCTCGAGCTTTGGTTCTGCCTACCGAGATAAAGATAAAGAATCCAGGAAAAAAGAAGATCACTCCGGAGAGAAAATAAAAAAATATCATAACTACACCCCTCTTAGGGTATCCCTGGTAGATATTTACAAAGAAGTCTGCCATACAAAAAAAATACCCCCAGCTCGGCCACTTAAAGGCAAAAGGGGAGGAGGAAATCGGAACGAATACTGGGAGTACCATCGAGTCCGAGGACATTCCACCAACGAATGCTTTGACTTGAAAAACGTCATAGAGAAATTAGTTAGGGAAGGAAAACTATATCGGTTCCTGGCCAACCGGGACGAAGAACCAAGAAAAAGAAGAAGGGATGAAGATGTCGGACGATCTGAACGATCACCCCGCACACCGGAAAGACATATCCACGTGATACACGGTGGATTTGCTGGAGGAGGAATCTCCAAATCATCCCGCAAGCGACACCTCAAAGAAGTGTATCATGTCGAAGGCAAGAAAGAGGTGCCAAACATCCCAACAATCATGTTTACCAAAGAAGATGCATCCGGAATCATCTCAGGACACAACGACCCCATGGTCATTACAATCATATTGGCAAACACCAACCTCCACCGCACATTAATTGACCAAGGAAGCTTCACCGACATCTTATTCAAAACTGCCTTCGACAAACTCGGCTTAGAAGAAAAAGAGCTAAGAGCATACCCGAACAGCCTGTTCGGACTTGGGGATACCCCAGTACAGCCACTGGAATACGTATCGTTACATACAACCTTCGGAAAGGGGAACCGATCCAGAACACTTAAGATAGATTATATCGTGGTCGACATAAGCTCAGCCTACAATGCCTTAATAGGTCGGATAACGTTAAATCAACTCGGAGCAATAGTTTCAACTCCACATCTATGTATGAAATTTCCAACTACAAAAGGGATAGCTACAATAAAAGCATATCAAAAGATGGCGCGTCGCTGTTATAATGAAAGTCTAAATCTTCGAGGCGAAGGAGGAGAGTTCCACACGATCGAACTCGGCGGAGATCAGAGACGAGAAGAACTCCGCCCACGACCTGAAGGAGAAATAGAAAGAGTCCAGATCGGAGATACCTCGGACAAAACAACTAATATTGGCACGATCCTGAAAGGAGACGCAAAAGAATCGCTAATACGGTTTCTACGAGATAATGTTGATCTCTTCGCATGGAAAGTTGCTGACGTGCCGGGCATAGATCCCAAACTAATGAGCCACAAACTGGCAGTCTACCTGGGATCCTGGCCGGTACAACAAAGACGAAGAAAACTTGGGCCAGACCGGTCTCAAGCTATAGAAGAACAAGTACAAGCACTACTAGAGGCAGGGTTCATAAGAGAAGTTAAATACCCACTATGGCTAGCAAACGTCGTCTTGGTGAAAAAGTCAAATGGAAAGTGGCGAATGTGCACCGACTACACCGACCTCAACAAAGCCTGCCCAAAAGACCCTTATCCACTCCCAAGCATCGATGCTCTAGTCGATGCCTCATCAGGATATAAGTATCTCTCATTCATGGACGCATACTCAGGCTACAACCATATTCCAATGTATCCACCGGATCAAGAAAAGATCTCGTTTCTTACACCAAAAGCAAATTATTGCTATATCGTAATGCCTTTCGGCCTTAAGAATGCGGGAGCCACTTATCAAAGGATAATGAATAAAGTCTTTTCAGACCACATCAGAAAAATCATGGAGGTCTATGTGGACGACATGTTGATAAAGACACAAAGTGAAGAAACATTACTAACCGACTTGGTTCAAGTGTTCAACACCATACGGAAGCACGACATGCGACTCAACCCGGCTAAATGCACCTTCGCAGTAGAGGCAGGAAAATTCCTAGGCTACATGCTCACACAAAGAGGAATCGAGGCAAAACCAGATAAATGCCAGGCCATACTCAACATAAAAAGCCCGACTTGCGTCAAAGAAGTCCAACAACTCAATGGGAGACTGGCGGCCTTGTCCAGATTCCTAGCAGGGTCAGCAATAAGATCCCTCCCCTTCTACGCTACCTTAAGGAAGGGAAAAAACTTCGAGTGGACAACGGAATGTGAACAAGCCTTCCGAGACTATAAAGAATTCCTAGGACAGCCCCCCATCCTATCTCGACCACGAAAGGGAGAACCACTCATACTATACCTTGCTGTAGGAAGTCGGGCAATAGCCTCAGCACTAATTAGAGAAGATGAAGGGGGACAACAACCCGTCTACTTCATTAGTAAAGCACTACAGGGGTCAGAGCTGAACTACCATAAAATAGAGAAGTTTGCCTACGTTTTGATACTCACATCCCGACGACTTCGCCCAAACTTCCAAGCACACACCATCAAAGTTCGGACCAACCAGCTCATAAAAGGGATACTGCAAAAAACAGATCTAGCAGGAAGAATCCTACAGTGGGCAATCGAGTTGTCCGAGTTCGACCTCCAATACGAGGCACGGACAGCCGTCAAATCACAATACCTAGCCGACTTCATTGCAGAATTCACAGACACCACAGAAATCCCCATAGAGTGGAACATATACATGGACGGTTCCTCAAATAAAGCCGGAAGCGGTGCAGGTGTGATAATCGAAAGCAACCAAGGAACCCAGCTTGAGCTTTCCCTGAAATTCGGATTTTTGGCCTCAAACAACCAGGCAGAATACGAAGCGTTATTAGCTGGTTTGAAGCTGGCTAGGGAAGTTGGAGCTCAAAAACTCAACATCTACAGTGACTCACAAGTCATTACCTCACAAATAACGGGAAGCTACCAAGCCAAAGATCCTACCATGAAAAAATATTTGGATAAAACCAAAGAACAGGTCGGACAACTTGGAGAATATAGGATATGCCACATACCCCGCGAGCAAAATGCCCGAGCTGACGCGCTCTCAAAGCTAGCCAGCACCAAATCAGAGGGCAACAATAGAAGCCTCATCCAGGAAATACTACAGAACCCATCAATATCGGAAGAAGAAAAAATCCTAGCCATAACAGGTCGGGATCAAGGATGGATGACCCCCATAATTAACTACCTCAAAATAGAAGTGCTTCCCACAGATGAAAAGGAGGCAAAGAGGTTAAAAAGGGAGGCACATTACTACACTATCATAAACAACATCCTATACAAAAGAGGGATCTCAATACCATTGTTAAAATGCGTCCCGACATCCAATACAAAGGAAGTCTTGGAAGAAGTACACAGCGGCATTTGTGGCAATCATCTCGGAGCACAAGCTCTCACCAAAAAAGTACTCCGGGCAGGATTCTATTGGCCAACTATACGAAAGGAAGCTACAGAATTTGTAAAGACATGTCCACCATGTCAGAAGCATACCAACTTTCACATCGCCCCGCCAGAAAAACTCATTAGTGTGACCTCACCCTGGCCATTTGCAAAATGGGGACTCGATCTTCTCGGACCCTTCCCACAGGGATCGGGACAAGTAAAATTCCTCATAGTAGGAGTAGACTATTTCACAAAATGGATCGAGGCAGAACCCCTAGCCAATTCCACTGCTCAAAGAAGCCAGAAATTCCTATATAGGAACATCGTTACAAGGTTTGGGGTCCCATACTCCATCACCACAGACAATGGCACCCAATTCATAGATGCAGGCTTCAGAAAGTTAGTGGCCGACTTGAATATAAAACACCAGTTCACCTCCGTCGAACATCCCCAAGCCAACGGACAAGCCGAAGCGGCCAATAAAGTCATATTGGCCGGGTTGAAGCGTAGACTGCAAAAAGCAAAGGGGGCTTGGGCCGAGGAACTTCCACAAGTCCTATGGGCGTATCGGACGACCCCCCATTCTACCATGAACGAATCACCATTCCGACTAGCATACGGAGTGGAGGTAATGATTCCAATAGAGGTCGAGGAAGGATCTCCCCGAGTAGTCCACTACAATGAGCAAACAAATTCTCAACTCCAAAGAGAAGAGCTCGACCTACTTCCAGAAATCCAAGAAAGAGCTCGGATCAGAGAAGAAGCACTAAAGTGACGAATGGCTTCCAGGCATAATCAGAGGGTAGTGCCAAGAGATTTCACGGAGAACGATCTCATCTTAATCTGAAATGACATTGGAACAACTCGACCTGGAGAAGGAAAGCTGGCAGCTAATTGGAAAGGACCCTACCGAGTCACAGAAGTACTTGGGAAGGGCTACTACAGGTTGTCCGAACTCGAGGGACGAGAACTCCCCAGATCATGGCACGCCTGTAACCTAAGAAGGTACTATAGTTAGATAAAGGTCT
>NC_029780.3:97792957-97800096 GCF_000817695.3 Arachis duranensis
TAGATATTCTATAAATGCTCAAGACGCATTAATCTGAAGCATTCATCGTCCGATTATAAAGCAACAGATCGAACAAGAAGTGAAGAACAGATTCACTACACGATCTTGATAGGAATAATCGACCGACAAAGGTGAAAACGCGATTCACCTAAAGGTCGATTAAACCAGGACAGAAACCATAATCTACAAATCGGCAAAAGATGAACACAGAATAATGCAAGAAGTTATCGAAAGTGATCCCGAAAAAGAACCTGACGAGGTCTTATGGATTGCTATATAATAACTTAAAAAAGACTGGCCGAATATTAAAAAATCGGATCAAACCAGTCCAAGTTATCAGCAAATCCCTGAAAAGAGGTCTGGCCAACCCTATTAAAGAGGAATTGCTATAACTTAGAAGAGATCGACCTAACGAAGTCGGTTTCCTACAAAAACTTAGAAGATATCGACCTAACGAAGTCGGTCTCCTACAAGACAAGTTGTAAAAGTAATCCCTGAAAGAGACCTAACAAAGGTCTAAGAAAGAGGATTACAAAAACAACTTAGAAGAGATCGACCTAACAAAGTCGGTTTCCTACAAAACAAGTTGTAAAAGTAATCCCTGAAAGAGACCTAACAAAGGTCCAAGAAAGAGGATTACAAAAACAACTTAGAAGAGATCGACCTAACAAAGTCGATTTCCTACAAAACAAGTTGTAAAAGTAATCCCTGAAAGAGACCTAACAAAGGTCCAAGAAAGAGGATTATAAAAACAACTTAGAAGCGATCGACCTAACGAAGTCGGTTTCCTACAAAACAAGTTGTAAAAGTAATCCCTGAAAGAGACCTAACAAAGGTCCAAGAAAGAGGATTACGAAAACTAACTTAGAAGAGATCGACCTAACGAAGTCGGTTTCCTACAAAACAAGTTGTAAAAGTAATCCCTGAAAGAGACCTAGCAAATGTCCAAGAAAGAGGATTACAAAAACAACTAGGAAAAGATCGACCTAATGAAGTCGGTCTCCTACAAAGATAAGTTATAAAAGTAATCCCTTAAAGAGACCTGGCAAAGGCCCAGAAAAGAGGATTACAAAAATAACTTAGAAGGGGACCAACATAAAGAAATCGGTTATAAGGCGCTAAAAACACAAAACAAAAGCGAGGAAACCGAAAAACAAGTTGGACCCCCCACAAGTCACGACCTCAAAAGGATCCAAGCTACAAACAAAAGTACGAAAGCAATCTAAAGAGGCCAAGCAGCAAGATTCCAACAGACACCCTGCTAAAGCACAATGAAAGCATAGTATGATAAAGCTTCAAAGAAGCCACCGAAATCAACCTCAGAGAAACCATTTTGTTTTCAAAATAAAGTTGCTAAAAATAGCAACTAGAGTATCAACAGTCAATAAAACATCATTCACAAAAACAAGTTCAAAAGCCCACAAATCGGGCTATTTACACAAATATTCAGAAAAAAGATCAGCTAAGATCGGGAGCCTTCCCGGCAGCATTAGTACGGGGAGAAGGAGGGCGAGTCTGAAGGGGCACAGCATCTACAGTTCCATCATCCCGGTTCAGAATCTGGCAATCCAGATCAGACATAACGGGAGGAACCGAGGAGGTCGACACCTTAAGAGAAGGCACTGGGGGAGGGTCAGCATCATCATCATCCTGGTCATCAGGGACAATTTTACCATCCCTCACAACGTTGTCCAGGCTGACAAGAGTCAAGTCGGCATCAGTGGCAACAATTCGGAACTGCTCCATTAGGTTCTCGGAGGCAGCAGTTACGCTGCACACAAGGTGACCCTGAAGCTCGCCATAATTAGCCCGAGCAGTTTCCAACTCATCCTGGAGGCGCATTAATTCCCTATAAGCTGAGACATAGCTATCCTTATGCTTCAAGGCCATGTCCTCAGCCAACTTCAAAGAAGCAGCCAGGGCAATAGAGCTGGCCTTCTCACCCTCCAGCTCCTTCTTCACCTTCGCCAACTCCAACTCCTTCTTCAGACCCTTAATTCGATCAAATTCCGACTTGGCCTCCTCCATGAAGGATTTTGTGGCATGAATCGGAATCCCCTGAACTGTTCGGAAAATAGCCGCACCCATATGAGCCATCTTCACACTACTTTTGGTGATAAAATCCAGATGCTAAAGAAGAGACACGTCATCCATGGAAAGCCCACCATAGGGGGCAATTTGCTGGTCAACAAACTCGATAGCATCAAAGTCCGGGGCATCCAAGTTGAAGGGCTCAGATGTCTTTTACTTTTTTAAGGGAGGGACACCAGAAGCAACGGCGAAGTTTGAGGAGGGTCGACCTGATGAAACCGAGGAGTAGGAATTACTTTCCTCGGCCCAAGGGAACTCGGCACAGGAGGCTTCACTGGGACCTGTGACGATCCCTCGCCGGCCACCTTGATCGAGATGTTCAGAGCAACAGTTGCCTTCTTTGCCCTTTTGAAAGCCTTCATGGAGTCGTTGTTCTTTGACATCTATACAAATACAGAATTAGCCACAGCAAAGCGTTACGGTCACAAACAAGAGGAGAAAAAATTAAGAAGCAAATATAAAAGACAAGTCAGACAAATACCCAAAACAGTCCGAACCAAGGACGGGTCATTCAAAAACCTTTTGGTATCAAGATGGGGTGGTTTCCCCCACAGATCCTCAAGAACAACAACAAAAGCACGCTCAACTTCATCAAGCATCTTCCAGGTATAGCGAGACACTCTCACATCCCTCTGTCACTCCAGAGGGAAAGAAGGTTCATCATTTTCATCAAGAAAAAAGGGGCGGGCCCCCTCGACAGCACAAACTTTAAAGAAGTAATTCTTGAAGTCCTTGAAGGACTCATCATACATAGCAAAAACTTTGTGGCCCTGGGCGGACCTGAAGGAAACCCAAGAAGCTTTCTTTTTTGAAGAACCGCCAGGCTTGGTGGAAACAAACAAATAAAGGAAAAGAGTCTGGGAAGATGTTACATCTAATTCACGGCAGAGAAGTTGAAAAATTTTAATAAAATCCCAGGAATTGGGGTGAAGCTGGGATGGAGCAATATTACATGACCACAATAGGTCGGTCTCAAAAGCAGTAAAAGGAAAGGTAACATTCAACTGGCTGAAGAAGTATTCATAGGCATAGAAGAAGGGATGCTCCCTCTCAATGGAAGTCGAAAAACAAACCTTCTCATCAGAATCAGGAGCAATAAGCTCGTAATCCTCTTCACGAGCATTGATACCACAAATCCTATGGCACTTCCTCAGCTCTGTGCAAAACTCAGCATCCACAATAGAAACACACAACAAAACAAGGGAGTCCAGCCAATCGAACATCCCCTCGGGAACTCTGGAAGACATCTCTACAATGTTATTGCGAGAAGACATGAGGCCAACTAATCCTACAAGTAAGAAAAGAAGATGGGGTTACTAAAAACATCTCGGACAAGGGAGAAAACAACTCAATACGATACAGGCGAAACAAACAGAAAAGGAAAACCCCAAGACTCAAACCAAAAGCCTTGGGGCATCCTTTGGAGGCAATAATCAAGTAAGGTTTCTAGGAAAATCTACAGCTCCTACCCCAGCATTTCTCAAACAAGGAAAAGACTTCAAACAAGCAAGCATTTTCAGAAGCATAAAGTCATCACAGTTTACCAAGCAAAAAGTATTCCCAAACGTCAAAGCGCGCCAAGTAGAAATCATTAAAGGTACAAACTTTTTCAAAATCAAAAACAAAAAGCAACCAAGCAAAGCGAGGAACAGATGCAGATTCTCTATCAGAAGCAACAACAAAACCCTAGAAAGCCTCGACGAAAATGCCAAAAGAACGCAAGTAAGCCAAGGAAAATACATTTACAGCGACAAACAAATGCAAGATCACGAAAAGGTTCAAACTTTCAAGCATGCAAAAGTCAAAGCTTCGCCAAAAAACTAAAAGTGAAGTCGCGAAAGAAACAAGAAAGTTAGTACCAACCTGGAAAAAGCAGCAAGCTTCAAAAGAAAACTGAGGATAGAAGACGGAATCTGGGAATGCCTCCTCACAAGCAAAGGAAAGAAATGCGAACAAAGGGTAATGTCGCAGGGAGAAACGCGAAACTCCAAGCAAAAATAGAAGCTCCAGAAACGCCAAAAACGACGCCGCAAAAACAGAAGAGTGGAGAGAGCGGAGAAAAGAAGTTATGAAAAAGGCAAAAGAAGAGAAACCGTTTCTGGACTTTCAAAATCAAAATAAAGAGCCAAAAGAAAAACGGGGCAATTAATGCTAAAATTAAGGAAAGCATTAAACCCTCGCACGTTCCCAAAGTGCCGATATAAAAGCGCGCGCTTTTTAGAGGAAACGTTCTACATTCAAAAGCTGCTACAAAGGAATCGACAAAATGCTTGAGTTCGGCTTCACCAAAAAAGGATCGAAGTCAAAGACTTGACCTCAAAAAGAAGACCGAGCTCAAGCAGGGGCACTGTTCATACCCTGGGTCGAGGTGTCCGACCCGGGATGTTCGACAGACAAAGCGACCGACCTCTTCAGGTCAGGACAACCCGACCTCTTCCCAAAGAGCTCGGTCAAGTCCCCAGGAAAGCCCAGAGAAGGGCCCAAATAGAGGAACACGCCTCAAATCCTAAGGCGGCCCAAGCCTACAGAGAGAAGGGCGGTTCCCTTGAAGATAAGATGACCTCACTTAAAGATAAGATAACTAACTTATCTTATCCACAGAAGGCCACATCTCACCATTATAAATACACTAGAGCACTCAGGTATAACTCATACTCTGATTCTACTCAATACCTGCTTAATACCCTTGCTAACTTAAGCATCGGAGTCTCTTGCAGGTACCCCCCACCCTCCGGGGACGAAGGATCAGCAGCACTTTCAGTCCTACAAGTCGCACACACCAGCTCCGGCCGCTATACACCTGCCGGACACGTCGGCTCCGACCAACACAGAAGATCTCGACCGAGATTGACCTACAGTTTCAGGTAACCCTCGGAACAATTACTAACATGATAAGTTTATAAAATTAGATCAAAATCAGAACCTTATTGATGAGAGGAGATCTTGAGACATTGAAATCTCTTAACTTGGAGTTAATTTAATCTAATTTCATAAGCTTATTATAGTAGCTTCCAATTAGGAGTATAGGTGTATGTTGTAATGTCACGTAACATGCCATATCAACAAATTCTAATGCCGTTAGTAACAAAAGTGACAAAGAGACTAACATGACTAATATAAAAATTTTGAACAACGATTTTGATTAAAAAAATCTTTTGATGACCAATTTAAAAAATGAGTGATCTTTCAATTTGTTATCGCCATGCTTTTGCCTCCATTTTTGGAGAGCTTTCGCGGCGGTATTATATTGTCGTGCTTTCTTCGCTGTTCAGCCCTCATCTGAGCTATCTTTTCGTCACATGTTCGAGCTCTAACATTATCTGTTTGAGGGTCAAAACATGTGAAAGGTGATATCTTTTCCTCGCTCTTGTTATTTCTTGTATTTCGGTTGCTATTCCAGTTCTTTCTTGTTGTTCTTTCTTAGTTTTAATTGTTTTAATTGCTGTTGTGATGCTACTCTGAGTTCATGTTATTGATATTGTTAATTTGGTAATTTGATAAATTATTGTTAAAGTGTTGTTCTTTGACCATGTGTTTGTTAGGTTGTTATATTTTTGTCTAATTGTTGATTTGAACAATTATGTTGATCTTAGTTTATGTTCTTGATCCTGTTAATTAATTTGGTAATTTGATTAATTGTTGCCGAGGTATTATTTTTTGACCCTAAAATTATTAAGTTGCTGTATTTTTGTCCAATTATTAATTTGAATAATTATTTTTATTTTAATTCATGTTCTTGATCTTGTTAATTTGGTAATTTGATAAATTATTATTAAGGTGTTGTTCTTTGACCCTGTGACTATTAAATTATATTTTTACTCTGTTAGAAGTAAGAAACTAAACTGGAGAAAGGATTTGTGCATTATTGAGTGTATTCAAGTTGTTTGGAATGATACAATATAAAAATATATTTATAGGTGTTAAGAGAATTGTAATAATAAAGACATAATAAGAAAATGCATAAACTTATAGAACGGGTACAGACGGAATTGGCGAAAGAAAGCGCAGTGGAACTGCCGCTATCTGAAGGAAGCGCAGATAGAACTGCCAGAAGGAAGCGCAAATGAAACTACTGCTGTCTGAAGAAAGCACAGACGAAACTGCCGCTATCTGAAGGAAATGCATAAGAAACTGCATAAAAGATGGCGAACTGCTCGAAAAACTGCTAAAAAGTGGTAAACTACGAAGAGGTGGTAAAATGCCAAATGACAAACTATTGGAAGGTGACGAAAAATATATGGTTCTACATGAGAATAAGTAAGTAGCGAATGAGGTGAGAAAGCATCAAAGCATTGATCGACAAAAGAGAAGAAAAAAAATGACACAGAAGAAAAGTATGAAAATTATGGTGATTTCAACAGAAGAAAATCAACCTATCCTCCTCAAGGAGAATACCATGACTCTGATACTATGTTAGAAACAAAAGACTAAAATGGAGAAAGGATTTGTGTATTACTGAGTGTATTCAAGTTGTCTGGAATGATACAATATAAAAAAGTATTTATAGGTGTTAAGTGAATCGTAATAATAAAAATGTAAGATTCTATAATAAATATTCAGGTATACTAAATAATTCTAATAAATGATAATTGATCCTAATATATTTTGACATACTCAATTATTAATTTAAATATTTATTCTAATTTGATTTTATGTTCATGAATTTGTTGATTTGATAAATTCTTATTGTTATAGTGCTGTTTTTGATATTATGATTGTTAATTTGTATAATTATTTTTATTTTTAATTGTTATAAATTTATATTTAGATGAGATTATAATATTGTAATTAATATAATATTTTTAATTTAAATAATATTTTAAAATTTATATTAAATTATAATTATATTTTAATATATTTATTTATATTTATTTTATTATTTAATTAAAGCAATTCCATTATGGATTCAGTTATCAAAACCTTGCTTTGAACTCATACGTTTCTTACCACACAACATAGCTATAGCCTATACTAGAGAATAGAGACAACCGATTTACCAACGTAGTGCTGAGGTCACCAGAGATATTGCCCATTTAGAGATACGAATA